>NC_048926.1:10348865-10367273 GCF_011077185.1 Oxyura jamaicensis | reverse complement strand
ATTTCTGCAGTGGGAATTCTGTCTTCTTCATTTTGAAAAGCTTTTATTTTGTATATATATATATATATTATATAATTATATAATTATATATAATTATATATTAATATAATAATCTTAATTGGGTTTAGATTTTTTTTAAAAAATAATAGTTCAAAATATTTTGACCAATATCAGCATGCCCAATAAAGCAGACGAATTAGTCATTTATTTTTATTTTGAAAAAGTAGTCTACCAGTGACTGTCTGGCACATATTATATCCTTTACTAGAAAACAGTATCTCCTAGACGTGCTGGTAACACCACAGCTTGACACAATCGCACATGCTGTTAATAACAGCCATGCACAGTTGATAGGAAGTGATGTAAATTCATAAAAATAAATACAGCTCTGAAACGAACTTTGGGAAGTTTTACAATTCACAGTTATTTTCCTAATGGGAAATTAAGTCAAAATAAATATATTTTCCATACTCAGCGCCTGTGGTGGTGAGGTGTTTCCTACTGGAGCTGAATGGGAGTCCCAAAGGCCAGCCAAGCTTCAGGTCCATGGAGCCAGTCTTGGGCTGCCTTCTCTGTAGGGAGCTGCTCACCCCTGCTGAGCTCTGCCCAGAGCCTGGTACTCAAAATCCACCTGTGCTGAAGAGCAGGCTTCCCCAGCAGCAAGAAGGAAAGCCCAGTGCAGCTTTCCAAAACCCCTATCTCGATTTATGCCCTTCCTCTTCCTCTCACTGTGCCCCTAGACTCAGCTTGTGGAGTCAAAGGTGCAGAAATGACTGCTCTTGCATTCAAATTGAGAAGCACTGCTTGGTGTGCACCAAGAAAGGAACTTACACCATGTAACTTGCCTAGTTAAACTGGACTTCTCCTGAAAACACTCTCCTAATTTTGTTTGTACTTGGAAACAGCCATGTCTTGCAGAGGCAAAGCAGCAGAGTATCAGTGCTCCTCAAGGGAGGAACCCTGAATTTCAGCAGGTGACGCCTGAGGTAATCCATTCCGTCCTGTGAAAGTCACCGGAGACCTGCACTAGGGGTGTAATGTTGGTTGTCACCTGCCTTGCCTGGGGATGGAAAGTCGACCTTTCCTTGGGCAGCTCTGTCCTGAAACTCCTCCAAAGGAGGACTAAGGGCTTCTCCAAATACAAAGGCTCCACATACTAAACGGCTGCATTAAAATAGCACTTCAACCCTGGCATTAATTACAATAAACGTTCTCAAAGAGCAATCATAGCCTCTGCATTTTTTTTTAGGCTGCAAGGCAAAATAATTAAAAAATAAAAGGGAGGAAAGAGCTCTTTTAGTTCCCTGTTATGGAAGCTTCTCCTTCCCTGATCACCCCAGTCTCCCTTATCCTCCTCTGAACTTCTTCCAGCCTGAATTCATTGGTTTTGAACTGGTGATCTAAAGCACATAAAATGTGAATATAAATGATCTTTCCCTATAAAGTATGTTCCTTTATATCTAGGAAGAAATAAGTCTCTTAGACAGTTGGTTTAAGATGGACTGAACACCACTCTGCTAAAACCCAGACACAAGGCCAAGAAAATCACAGATTTTTCCTAATATAGCAACATAATCTTTTTGATAATCAGAACTATGCCACTGCAAGTGCAGATGCCCTGGGTGGACAGAGGCTTACAGACAAGCCTGTGCTACCTCATCTCCAAAGCCAAGAAGGAGAAAGACCTCAAGTCTGGCAGAGATCTGGCAGAGATCCCTCCCTGGGAGCAGCCACCACCTCCTCTTATAGGACTGTCACAGCAGCAAATGGCTGGCCCTATCTTAGCCCCAGGGCTCACAGACTGCCCTGTGCCAGGGAGGGGGAACAGCAGCACAGCTGCAAAAATAAACCCTTGGGAAAATGCTATTGAGTCTTCTGAGCTCAGAGCGGCTGGGGAAAAAATTATTTTTTTTGTGTCAAAATATGAGTATGGCACTAATCTCTGTGTTCACCTGATAGAAGGAGGAATGCCCTGGAAAGGCAAGGTAAAAAATTTCCCTCTTCACAGCATCTGCTGACATGGGTCCCTGGCCAGAAATCACACCCTCATCCCAGGGATGGAGCGATAGATCACAAGATTTCATTCCGTTACCCCTGCTGCAAAGCCCTGGTGCCAATGGAGATGCATGCTTAGGGGCTGCAGGGACCTGGCCCACTGCAAGGACACGTGAGTAGCCCTCCTTTGGGGCTTCTTCCTAGCACACATCTCTAGGCAGTTTTCTGCTGGAAGTCTTGGTGAGGACTGTGCTGTGCAGGGCAGCTGCTCCCAGTCTCCACACCCCTTTGGTTCAGGATCTGTTTTGGGATGCCACATGGAGCTCACAGGGAGGGAGTTGCACAGGCTCTGGTTTCTATTCCAGGGTTGGTGTTCCCCCTGTGGTCCTGGGCTGCTCTCAGCCTGCATCTCTGTGCTTTGCTATTCTTCCTACCCATCATTAAAAGGAATATCTGGACCATTGCAATTAACACATTTAATCATCAAAAGACTGCATCAGACCACCACATAACTTTGTTCTAGCCTATGTTATAAACTGCTTGGGATGCATTTTATAAGCTGCTTGCTATGCATTGCTCCTCTGCACTCCCTGCAGGAGATCCACCTAGGAAGGACACCAAAAGCCAGACCATCAGAGCATACTAACTTTGCAGCTTGCTCTTTTTCAGCTGTCCTCCTGTTCACTGGCACATGGTCTGCGGCACTTCCCCAAGGCAGTATGAAATGCAGGAAAAGCAAACAAAATGCGTCTTCCTCTGCCTGCTCCGTAGGTGTAGGACATGCTCCCAAACATGCTCACAAGGGCTCATGCTTGTACTGAATTTACATTCCTTATGTTTCCACCAGTGGCAATGGTATTACCAGACCTCACTCACCTTTCAATTTCTTCTTTCCAAATTTTAATCCAAATAGAGACATCCCCAAGCTTTATTTTAGTCCAACTCCATGGAATTTCTGCAAGACAAAAGAGAAGGCAGTTCACAATGTGGGTTTCTAGCCCCGCAGCCACAATGCCACAATGCCACTCATACACGGAATTCTAGTGTGTTTTAAATGATAAACCACCTCAGGTCTGCAGGCTGCACTGCATCAGTGTGCTACCGTACTGTGGGCATTTTGATCTGTTCATCTCCTGACATGGCACAGAAAAGGGGCCATGGATGGAGAGCCTAAAAGGAACATTCCTGCTACTTCGGTCCTATATGAAAAGGAGAAATACCCTCACTGGGCTTGCACCTTTGGTGCAGAGGAACTGGGTGGCTACCCAGAAAGACCAGCCTCCCTGAGGAGGAGGAAGCAGTGGGAAGCACTGGTTTCCTGTACAGCTGCTGGTGCTCAACGTGTGCTGGCTCACGCTGCTGTCCGTGACTGGTCACCCTTGTGTTTGGGGTGGACCGAGCAGTATGGCTCTGAACAAAACTTCTCCCATTTGCTGTAAGTCTCCTGGCCCAAAACCAGGCACCAGCAATGCTTTAAGGAACACGCAGAGGAATTGAGCCTTCAAAAAGTTACATTAAAATCTGTTGGTAATGAAACTGTTGGTGTTCCAAGCATCAGTCTGTTTGAAGGACTTTAATGGTTATATGTGATAACAACCTGAAAGACCCATGAGCATGGGAAAAGCCAGCAGTGCTCAGCATGCCCGAATCAACATGAACATTGTATCATTGCTTAACAGGACAGTGGGGCCACGGTGAGATATTTGAGGGAATTGTGATTTATCCAAAGCAAGTTTTCTGGGTGACAGAATTAATTTTTTCCACTTTGACACTGCTCATGTTTCATGAAGAAACAATTTAAGTTCTGGATAAAGAACACCAAAAAAAGAGTTCCCAATGACCTGCAAACACATGACACCAACATAGACAAAACACACCAACTACTCCTCTCTGATTTTAAAGCAGCACTTATTTAAAATCCCATCCTATCTGTGCCAGAGCAAGGAGACAAGTATAACAGATAACATGCCATATTTTGGAAACACACAATTGTGAATGCAGCCCATGCCACCGCCTAAATGCACTCCTGATACATCACTGTTCTGTGGTGGAAAGGGTGTTAAGGAAAGCTCTGCAGCCATTGCACCTGCTGCTCGGAGCAGATATTCCAGCCTGTGATTTCTGTGCGGATAAAACCATTCTGTGATTCTGTGGAGGTGGCTTTGGGTAACCTGATCTAGTGGGAGGTGTCCCTGCCCTGGTCAGGGAGGGATGCAGCTGGGTGACCTTGAAGGTCCCTTCCTACCCCACAAACTGGGGCTTCCTAGAGCACCGTGAGCTGCAGAGCTGATAGTCAATGGCCTTCCCGTGAGGCTGCAAAAGGTTGTCTGGCTGTGAGAATTTGATACAGGTACACTCTTGAACTCTGACTTTGCTGTATTTGCCAAGCATTACAGAAAGACTATCCACAAGTACCAAACCTCCCCCATCTGCGTGCTCAATTGACAAGGGATATAATTTCAGCAGAGGAAAAAAAAGAAAAAGAAAAAGAAAAAGAAAAAAAAAAGGATGTTTATATACATGGGGAAGCAGAGAAGAGAAAGAGGCTATCAGCCTTCTTGCAGCAGAAATAGCATGAAAAAGCCTATGGAGTTCAGATCTGCAACTCATGAACAAACACCTGAAGCTTCCTTCAGCTCTGACACATGGGTTTTGTTAATTACTATGATTTTTAAGTCACCAGCTTCAGGCATGACCTCAGTGTGACAACAAGACTGCAACAATACACTAATTTGTCACGGACGGCATCTTTAATTCCTTCAGTTTCTCAGTGCATTGGATTAGGATTGCAGTCATCGAACATCTTTGCTCAGCAGGAAATTTAAGTTACCACCATGGACAGCTTGACACAGCACAAATATCCCTACAGGCTCACAATTCCCATGAAATTTTGTCTTTTAGGCCCAACACAGTGGTAATTTTGCTCTACCCATCTGTACCAATTACACTTCCCTTGTGTTGTTTCCATCACACAGATTTATTACAGCTACTGGTTTAGCTAAAGCCCAGGAGTTATGAACCCAAGCTGACCTGATCCTCTGTGCAAAACTCAGTTCCTGGCTTGCCCTAACCACAATGCCACTTGAGAATGTGTCAGTATACAATGGGCACACACGCAATGCCACTGAGGGCACGACACACCCCTGTTGTGCGAAGGTGCACCCTTTATTTTCATTCTATTACAAATAATCTTACTTTGCTTCTTTGTTACTGACTCACACACCTAATCCCCATGCTCCTTCACGTAGCAAACCACACACGGGCTGTAGTGTGCCTGTCTGCTAACAGCCTGCTTTGTGCCAGCACTCCTCAACACCTGCAGGTGCCTGTTGCCGGTCCCAGAGGTCACTGGCCTTCTGCTGCAAGCGTGAAAACAAGCCTAATCGAATGCCCGTGGTGTTGTCCTTTGTGGTGGTGCTCCAGGTCCTGCTCCCGGTGGTGTTAGCTGTCACTACTTGTGAAGCAAGATGGCTTATCTCGCCTGACCCTAGCTCTGCCTATCTTTTAGTCCCAGGTCTTTTTCTTGGGGCTCCCAATCCAACCTGCAAGCTCTAAGAACTTCCACCTGTATCTATCAACAATCACCCCAGGCTATAGATATATATATATTTTAAAATATAAATATATATTTTTTTGCCAGGTTCTAATTGTAATCGTAATTCATGTCCCTGTTCACTTTTCTTTATGTCTCTATTTTTATTTTTATTTGTTCAAATTTGACATTCAGTTTCCCTTTCAAAATTGTAACAATGGCTCTTCAGACTCTTACTGCTCACATGCATTGCTTGGGTTTAATTTCCCTTCTTGCTTTCTGGAAAAATGATGTCACTCTTATGTTTCATTTTTATGTGGCGCAAAGTACTTCTCAAATTTTGGTGAGACACTTTCGCAGCCTCCTATTCCTGAGTTAACCAAAAATCCATAAAGCATATGAAAACCTCCTCTAGTCAGAAGAAAGACAATTTCCTGCTGGCCTTCATTTTGCCTGGCACCAGCTGTTTTCAGATGCAAAATGAAATACTCCTTAAATCTCCTCCAGTTGTCTTCCACTGCCTGTGTCAGCCCTGGCTGGCTTTTTTGCTGCTCCATTTTCTATTTATTTTCTTTCACTTCTGTTTATTCCAGGTACCCCATGTTCAGTGTTGAACCAGGGCCCACACTATTTGTCAGAGATCTTTATTAATCACGCAGGTCCCGTTCCGCACCCTAGCAGGACACGTGTTACTTCCCTGTGTTTCTATAGCAAACTATAGAAAGCCTAGAACTTCTAATAGAAATAGAAATAAATAGCAAACAAACAAACAAACAACAACAACAACAACAAAAACTCCACTTCCCATTTCCTGATTTATAGAGATTCATAAGCTACAGGTAAATTACCCCTTCTCACTACAGAAGGCTTTTGTACCTGCAGTGCTCTACAAACCAACTAGCTACGGCTTAGACTTCTGCAAAGACAATCCACCTGCTTTTTGGCTGCTGACAGCTCAGCTGTGGGTCTCTGAACACTTTTAACATCCATGGTGAGAGAAGCTACTTGGATGGGGCTTGAGCAGGGAGGGGATGCTTTCTCGCAAACCAGGCTCAGCCTATTTAATGCCTGGGAGACAAGTGCCAGAATCCAGACTTGGCTCACAAAAGCAGCTGCAGCGCTCCTCCTGCATAAGAGGCAGGTGGACACGTGGGAATTTCAGGTATAAATCTTATCAAAAACCATGGATCTCTGAAGGGGATTTACCAACCGAGCAAAGGCAGTGCATGCAGTCTGGGGGTGGAAGGAGGCACCTCCTGCATCCACAGCAAGGAGTGGAAAAATAAGGAAAGATATGGCACAACTGAGATGAATGGAGAACAGATGTTCCAGATGGAAAATATGGCTGGTCTCTTGGCCCTATTTCTCTGGGTGTGGCTACACAATACATCAGATTCGATGATAAATATGAACTATAAAATACATGGTGCTTCTGTTCCCATCACCTTGCTCCCAGACTCTGTGAAATGATCCATGCTAAATACAATCATTTTTTGAAGGGTTATTTTAATCTAGATCAGGGGGTGTGGTTGAGTACAGGCTGAAATTCCTGCCCAAGCAGTGGCTTTAGCAGATCTGAGGGGGCAACAAGTTGTGCACTAATACTAGAATGTACCCAGAGTCCAGGAAAAGTAAGCAGGAGAACAAGATTCTTCCAATCAGTTTTGCCACCATGCATAGTGTGGCATGTATACATGCTAAATAACTGAAATAGCCCCATCCAGGTAAAAATACAGAATGCATGCCATGCCTTCACTCACTGATTTTCCATGTCAGGTCAGGTTTTGCACTTGAGCATGGTTTGTAAGTTTTTTTGTTTGTTTGTTTTTATCTGTATTTAGCTGATCTAATAACCAGAAATATCCACAGGTCTTAGATATCTTTTCCTTATTTTAAAGTACTGAATATCACACACAAAATCCAACAGCTCGCTATATGAGAAGGCACATCCCAAGCACAGGGCTTTGTTACAGGCAGGGTTCAAGACCGCCCATGCCGCCAAGTGCTCTTGGTGGAGCAGTTCTGTTAAACACCACGAGATGAACCAAATTCTAGTCCCCAGGTTTTGAACACACATCACGGTAAACTGGATTTGGAAGCACAACTGGGAAAATACAGAAGGTTTAAAATACATTAGGTCCCCAAACTCCCTGTGTTTGTTTGTTTGTTTGTTTTCCATGCCTGAGTCGTGCACCTGCTAAGGGGGTGCACAGCATCGGGCAGTAAACCAGGAGGTCACCTTCCCTGATGGGTATCACAGAGAGGGATGGCAGGGTTGGTGCAATGCCTGCTAATGCTCTGTTAAGAGCAACGCAGAGGCCTGGCACGCTTGGCATGGACCAGCCTCATAATGTGCCACGTAAAGCTATGTTTGTAAAGGGCCTCCTTTAAAGGCTTGTTGTGTTAACCCTTTCAGACAAATTGCTCAAATTTTGGTTCCAAAGAGTATGATGCGTTCGCTTTCCCCTTTCTAAAGGGAACACTAAAATTTCAGCTTTTAGAAATAATCAGCACTAATCCTCTTTAACATCAATGCATGTTAGCATTATATTTCTGTACCTCTCCTTACATCCCCTCGTGTCTGAACACCACAAAAACAAAGCAGGGAACACCATGTCTCATACTGCTCCCTGTTCTGCCGGTGGGAAACGCTGAGGGTGAGTTGCAGAGCGGGCAACTGAAATGTTTGGTTTTAATCCCAGAATAGCACTCTTCTAGGGCTGAAATGAGACTGGCCTGAATTCAACCAAAAATTAAGTTTAAGAAACTAAAAATGGTCACTCTTGCCCTCAGGGTTCATAGCAGAAACACTGACTTGGGTTTAAATCTACTCACTTACTGCAAGGACTTTGAAAGGATCCATGAAAACTCCTCAGCTCATTAAATACCTGAAGGGGTCTCTGGGATGAGGTGAGTTAGCTATTTTTGGGTTCAGTTCCCAGCCATACATACAGAAACCCACAAAACTGTGTGCACAGAGTGCTGCTACCCCCTCCGCTCAAACGCGCCAACGCAATTAGCTGTAATTGCCGGGAAGCAGCCTCGGTCTGTTATCTGCCACGTTTTATAGCGACGATCCAATATCCTCCATCTGTCTTCATTAAAACACTCCTTACGCTGACACCCGAGCAGCCAAAACCTGCTTCCTGGCCCTCTGGGTGCAGCGCTCGGGTTACGGTGGGCAGCTGAGGGGAGGGCTGGGGGCAACGGCGGCCCCTCTCCCCCCGCAGCCGCCCGAACAAAGCAGCTTCCCCGCACAGCCGCTGCCGCTCGGCTCCGCTCGCTCCACCCAGAAGTCGATCGCCTGGGTGAAAAACCTCAGCCCAAAGCACTCCGATTAAGCTTTGCGAAGCTCCCCGCGTGGCGAAAACGCAAGCTTTCTGCCCCGAAAGCTGTCAGAGGGAACAGGCGAGTCGAAGGGACGCGCTCGACCTTACCCTTGAAGGCTTGCAAAAGTCACACCAACAAAGTTGCTGCCCTCCATAGCACTCGCACACGCTCCTCTGGTCTCATTCACACGCAGCTCTGTCCCCTCCCGGGACCAGCAGCTCGGCTCATAGTCGCGGTGAGGACGTTCATCTAAGCAAGCAAAAGCTTCCTGACGCTGCCGGGCATCGTGGGCTCGCCTCCCACCCTACAGGACCCGGAGCAGACCCGCTGTGCCATGCAAAGTCCCGGTAACTGAAACTTACTCCAAGTTCCCTACTTCTTATTTCAGTCACTGGGCTTGGCGCCTTGCCAAATCCTTCCTTTTTTTTTTTTTTTTTTTTTTTTTTTTTTTTTTTTTTTTTTTTTTTAATTCTGTTTCCTGTAGATAGGGCGAGTGTAGCGGCTCCCTTAAAAATAAAATGCCCAGCACAATGTGCTGTGAAAGACCACGGCAGCAGAAGCGCGGAGCACGGAGGGATGGGTCACCCTGCGTGACTCCAGAGATGACCGCTGGTCTCCTCACCTACCTCCTGTCAGCGCAGAAACCTTCAAACCACGAGGGTAAAAGGGTCCAGCATATCAAATTGCCTTAAAAAAGGATGAGCTTGGTAAGGGATCCATCTCCCAGAAGCAGCCCCTCCACGTAACACCGAAGACAGTCAGGGTTCCTTACACCCAGAGAAACCGTCCTACAAGCTGATCCCAGGGCTCCACCTCGTCCACTTTCCAACAGTTGTGAGCAGCAAAAACTCTGCAGGGAGAAAACCTCATAAAGCACGATTGCATAACTCAACCACAGGGCTTCCTCCAGCCCGTCAGAGGATTGCCTTGGCGCCGAAACATCAGGGTTTGCTCATCCCTGGCAGTGTGACCTCCCCATGGCCGCTGGGACATGCGCGTGGCCTTGTCACTGGGGACCCTCCTCACCCTCGGCAGCCTCCCAACCTTCCTGCTTGTTCCCCTCCCACCATGAAAAAAATCAATGTTTTTCCCCCAGTTATAGGGCCGCTCACAAGACAGTGCCCCCCGAGGTGCCAGAACCAACCATGTTCACTGCAAAGACCAAAACCAGGCCAATGGCGATGATAATCCGTCTTCCTGCTTCCCTACACCTGTGGACTGTAATTGTTCTGCGATCACCCTAAGATATGTCAACAGTAGCATCTGCCAGAAACATGCCAGTTCATGGCAGAGAGCAAGAAAAAGTTTAACTTAAAAGATTTCCACATCTCTCTCTCTCTTGATTTCTTCCTTCATCTAATGTGTTTTCCCACTGGATTTATGTAAGTACTGCTAGAATTAATTTCAAGTCTACCCACAAATACTCAAATGCATTAATCAGAAAATGAATTATAGTAACATGAGACTCAAAAGTTTGACAAAAAGTATTTTCTGGAAGCTGAAATTTTCTGAAGTCCTGCCATGAAGAAAAGCTATGGAAGGCCCAGGATGCTGCACTAGCAGTGCTCCAGTGGTCACAGAAGGATGAGTGCAGAGTGGCAATGAACAGAATTAGCAATTTCCAAATGAAAAGCAAGAGCCTGTACCCCCCTGCACTGGGGGGTTATCCCATCTCCTCTGGCACTGACTCAGGGTTATTCTTCCAAGTTACACCTATTATAGACAATGTTCATTTAATCAAATTCCTAATTCCAACAAAGAGGATCTACACAAACAGCCAGCGTGGGACACAGTGTACAGTACTGATCTCCTCCAGACTCAGGACATTTTCAGATGATTTTGAATTGAAAATCATCTACCTCAAAAAAGGAATTTCCCCTGCACTAGCCATTTCTCATGTTCTCACCACCCACAACCCATCTCAACAGCAACAACCACAAGTATCACGTTTTTTCCTGTGATCAAAAGAACAAGGATCTGGATTAATTTGGCTCTCCTGTATATTTGGAGAACCCCTTGTTCTTGCTTCATTCTGTAGTTTTATTCCTTCGTAGATTCAGAACTTAACTCGTGATTTTTTTCCTTCATTTTAAGATGTTAGCTAAGTTCCCCACTACTGCCACTTTGTTTGCTGCTCTCTTTATATGAGGTTGTCACCACATTGGCCTTGGCCACAGTTGTTGCTTCCCTTCTAGAGATAGGAAGCAACATCTCCTTGAACATGAGAGTGGACTCAACCACAAAACCAGCTGGCCTTGAGGCTTGTTGTTTAGACTTCAGAATAGCTAAAAAATAGGTAGGATGTTTTGTTCTTCATGTTTTTTCTTGGCACTGAAATCCACTCCTTTGACATTGGTAATGACTTTTTCCCCTCTGCTGTATGCTCCCCATGCATTTCAATGGGCCTACTCATGTAAGACAAGTTCAGCACATGCAGAAGCACTCAGAAAAACAGGAGTCACTCTTTATCAACCCATCCCTGAGATCTCTTGTCCTTGCCCTACAGTTTGGTCCTTGCGAAACATCTTCCCAACAACCACACCACTTCCTCCTTTGCCAATTTCCGAACGCATCACAGAGGGATGCAGCTTGCAAAGTAAGTTGTCTGGATTTCAGTTCAGTTGTCTGAAGTTCAGCTGGCCAGCTACCGCAACGCAGCAGCGAGTTTGCTGTGAGTCACTGATGTGGGAAGGAGGAGTTAATTCTGCTGCCTTTCCAGGAAAGGAGAGCACGCGGCTCCACACCATAGTTCTTCACCTTTGAGCCCTCCATTTTCCAAGCTACCCACTAGTGACTAGCGGATGGATCCTAGTGACTAGTAAATCCATCCATGGCTGGCGTAGAGCAGGATGGATTTACATTCATGCCATGAAGACCTTATTTCAGCACCACAGTGGGGAGAAAGAGTTCATGTCATTCAGCCTGTGCTGTATTTCAACTACAGTCAAGGTGCAAAGCTGAGGACTTAGTGACGTTGGCATTTAAGGGATGCCTCCTTCTTGGCCAGATCCTATGCTCCACCAAAAAGCAAAGCTGAGAGGGCAATTGACCTTACCTGGAAAACACTGGACCCAAACATGCCTGTTGAGTTAGAAAGGTTTGGAAGGACTGAATATGCCCGTGAGCAACCAGAGAGGATAACTGGGGGAGAGAGAACCAGGAGGGAAACACACCCTAGAACATCCTACAGAGCAGACGAACTAAATGCTAGGCCTCGGGAGAAGCCCTCCCTATGCAATGCAATATTTAAGGCTACTTTCAACCAATCTACATTTCCAACCATGCTATATAGTTCAAAATGGTCACTGATGAGCTTTGTTTTCCATTACTGTCTTGTAACTCCATTCTTGCCCAAATTGCAAGGTGTGAAGCTTGACCTGCTCTACTATGGCTGGTATCTCTCACCAGAGAGCCAAGCTTGGCTCCCCCCACCCCAAACCACTGAAATGTCCAGGGACCATTTCCACCCAGCCCCATCTCCAGCTCCCAAAACAACACAAGCTTTGCCCAACTAAGTGTGGGAGTCACAACGCCAGAAAAGCCTTTCTACATGGTGCCAAAGGTTTTCCTCACAAACCCCCAAGGGTCAGCCCGGGATGACTGACTGTCCTCCCATGGCCTGTGCTTTCCTCCCCATTCCTGACCAACCCTGGCCAGCAAGGAGGACCTTGTGTAGGGGAGGAATAAGGAGCAAACCTCACTTTGGGGCCCACCGGCCTATCTGTTGTTGTCATGAGCACCTACAAAGGCTGCAAGGGTTAAGATGGGCATCTTATCCCAAATAGCCTTGCTGAAAGACTTACCATCTTGTTCCTATTGAAAGTAAGGTGTAGGATACATAAGAAACATAGTACTGACAGGAACAACTTAGAACATTTATGCTAACCCCTTGAATAAAAAATACAGTGTTGGAAGAACCTGTAACATGCAATTAGTAAATTGCTAGAGGACAGAAAACACCAAGTGAAGAATGAAAGACCAAAGCACCCAAAATATGTTGTCACAGGTAAGGAAAGGTGTAGTGTAGTGACAATGTCCTTGGTCCCTACAGAGGAAGTAGCAGGTTAAAATTGTCCAGATTGGACAGAAGAAAATCCTAAATGTTCCTGCTTTCATGACCAGACTGTGGGAGGAAGATGGAATGGGCTCAGGAAGGCAATCTTACAAAGTGACCAGTTACTGCACAGCTCTCCTTGCCTGTCGGGACCTACCCAGCCACATTCATTTAACTGCTCTGCCAATTAACTAATAAAAGTTCTGATAAACTGGTAGAAATTCAGTGTAACTCTGTTTGAAGGGATGCTCTGGATTCCTATGCACACACACAGCTCCTTGGGTGCAATCTGAAGGCTGGGGCACAGCCTCAGCACGGCAGGCTCATGCAGCAATATTCCAATACCTCACTGATTATTCCAGCACTTGGGTGCTGTAAGGTACATGCCCAATGGAAATGGTCAGAAAATAGTTTCAGTGGGTGTGTGCAGGATAACATGACTCGTACTGATCAGGATGCACTGGAGGGCCACTTACCTGCAGCAGGGAAAGAAGGGTGCATGGGTGGAAATTTCCTTTCTCCACCAGACCCCTGTCCCAGTACTCTTAGCTTTTAACAAACAACGATCCTCTGGGGAAATTCATGAGAAATCCACAAAGGTTTCCTTTTGGCTTTGAAAGGAAAGCAGCAGCTTGGTCTGATGACTATTGATCTCATTTTCCCAGCACTAACATGAGCTAATATGATACATTCTTGACATTTTAAAACAGAAATTAAAATAGTCTCTTTCTTTCCCCCCCTTCACAGCCCAAAGGAGACAGAGCAGAAGTGAAAAACTTCTGGTCAAAGAGAGTTTCTTTGGGTTCAGCTGTTCATATTGCCTTGAAGAGGAGATAAAATTTGCATTCAGTTCTGCAGGGAATGAGGCCCAAGATCAACCCGCCCTGAGGTCCAGTTCCTACCAGATATGGTAGGAACTTACAAACTCCTCCTGGCCAACAGTTTCATTGCCCTGGTTGGGAAGGGGCTGCTGCAAGGGTGGAAGTCTTGCAGAGACCTCAAACACCTACTGTGATCCTATCAGGTGTTTGGAGTACACTGAAATCAGTGGGAGCTGATGGAGATACACGTGGCATGGGACTGTGATCTTGGGCTATAAATCTGTGTTTCTTTACTTGCTGGTGACACAGCACATATCCAACTGCATGGGGAGAGCATGGGGATTAATTAGCAGCAGCCCCAGATGTGTCCACACTGCTTTTAGCACGTATTTCCTAATCACCTTCAGTGAACTAAGTGGAATCCCCGGGGGAAGGGGGAGGAGGGGGGAGATTGGGAGGTCTTGTTAAAAGCTAATCATGCCTACATGAATAGAAAAATCAATAGCTGAGGGCAAAGCAACAGCCCAGCCTGTTAGAGCCTCAGATTAAAGTGCCCTTTGTAACATGGGTATTTCACAAGACCTCCCGCTGTTATTTGCAAGGCAGTGGCTGCCACAAACACACATGCTCTATCTGCTGGCACTTCAAAGACCATCACATGCACGCTCCTCAGACACATCAAAAAAGAACACAGCTCACACCACTGAGGAATTAGGATACCCCCCAGTGGGACCCTGTGCTTGATCACACAGAGGGAATCCAACCCACGCAGGGCGAGCAAAAAGCCTGGGTATTTTGGAGTCTTCCCATGAGCTGTGCATAGGGGAAAAATGGGTTGCACTCTGGGGAGAAACAGCACTTTTGGTACGGTGTGACGTGGCCCCAAGGGCCATATAATGGTTGTGCAACATTTAGTCTCCTCTGGTCTCCCAGAGATGCTCTGGCCCTCATTGAGCTCAGCCTAGGTATTATCTATAACCTCTGCTGCAGCGGGACAGTGAGCACCGGTGCCTAAAATGTGCTAAGAGGGATCACAGGAAGGAGGCAAATGGCTCTGCACTTTTGTTTTTTTTCTTTTTCTTTTTTTCCAGCCTGTAATCACAGGTGACACCGAGAGGCAGTGTCCACTGCTCTGCTCTGGCTGTTCGATGCTGCAGTGCAGCTCCGTCCCCCAGCCCCCCATTGCCACTTCCCTGGGTTTCTGTACTAAGCGTGCCTGAAGGGGATGGGAGGTTTCAGCATCCTCAGGGAACAGATAGTTTCTGCATGCCCTGCAGCATCATCCAGGAACCAGGGAGTATTTGCTTAACCCCTCATGGTTAGTTTTATGCATTGCTCTGACACTCAGTTATCCTTCACATGGAACTCAGGTGGCACCACGAGAGGATTCCTTTAAACATCATGTCACATTCCTTATGTTCATAAGCTCTATCAATAGTTTCTAATTAAATGTGCCATGTGTATGTACATTTGTACTGTCTCTTTTCCAGGTTACAATCACATACATCCTGCCAAGAAAAACACAGAGGCAACCTGCTGCTTTGCATGAAGTTCTCCCTAGGATCAATGATCTTTTATATATTTTGTATTATCATTTTCTACATTACATCTTTGTTATGCTAGCACTGAAAACTGAGACTGGGTGACTTCTTGTCCTGTCCATCTCAAATTCTGTGATCTCTGAGAAGAACAAGGAAACCTCTGCCTTGTGGTCAGGACAGAGTCAGAAAAAGTAAAATAAAATCTTATTAAACAAGAATTGGCTCCCCTCTGAAATATTTTAGCTAATTACCCAAAGATCTAAAATGGCTGCTCTCATATATTATCCTGGCATTAAAAAAAATAAAATAAAATAAAATAAAACAAAACAAACAAAACAAAAATCAAAAACACCACATTGCTTTCCCTGGAGATTTCCCCAACGAAACTGTATGGCATTTTTTATCAACAGCTTGATCTCCAAATGCAACACCACCTTTGCAGTAAATAAGCAGCACACAACCACGGCTCTGCCAGCATGGCCACAGCACAGGCATGCCAGGGCCTGGCACTGGCAGCCTTTGCTTTTATTCAGTGCAGCTTGTTTCATGTGATATTGTTCCCTCCTGTGCTCTCCAGGTGTTTAACAGAAACACATGTTCCTCAGCACTCAGACGGCTGAGAACAAAGGCCTGCATTATTCTCACCTCTGTGTTTGAGCAGTGAATTCCCGCTAACTCGAATGGAAGTTATGCACGTAAATCCCTCTGCAGCCATATGACAGAGAGGAACAATCTGATGGGTGCGCAGGGCCTTCAGGGTGTGATTGCAGAATTAAGCTATTCTCCCAAAAACTACCGCAATTAACAAAAAACTGAATGGGGACAAGACAGCAAAAAAAATCAGGGACTGGTGTGCACACCCATGGGTGCTGGGGTTAATTGCTTTAGGTTAATTGTGTCCATTGCTCCTGTTGGGGTGTGATGCAGCATCACAGAAGACCTTTATATTAAAGGGGATATATGGAAAAGGAGGTATTTGAGAGAGGTAGGTAATTAAATATTGAGAGAGGCAGGTATTTAAATTAACCCCCCTATTCCCAGGGTTATGATTTTTCAAACCACTTTTTTTTTTCCTTTTTTTTTTTTTTTTTTTTTTTTTTTTTTTCACATGCTGCTCACAGAATAAGACTAGTTGTGGACCCCATAAGAAGAGGGGCATTTGCTGCTTCTGATAGTGATCAAGGCTGTACCAGTATGTCTCCAGAAGGGAAATGATGTGCAGCCTGAAGCTAGGAATGTGCTAATGAAGGCATACAGCAGAAAACTTAATCAAAAAGACTCAGGGAGACGAAAGGATATTAAGTAAGGCATCAGCAGTATGATGCAGGAACGAATGTCTAGTCAGGGGAAATAAAAGGAGTTTTTTAACACAGAAATAAACAGCAACAACAAAAAACAAGCCCAATCAAAAACAAAAACAAAAACAAACAAACAAAAAAACACCAGAGTCCTCTGGCTTGGTGTAACACAGGAAGAAAAGCTCAACCTTTGCGTTGAGAGGGATAATCTTCAGATTACCCCAACAGGACTTCCCAACTTAAAATAACAGAGGTGGAAGTTGTATTTAGCTCAGTGCAGCTGATGAGAAGTAGTACTCCTATGCATAATCCTCGGGGTGTGTTTTGTTATTTTAGCCTCTTTCTGTGCCATGCTCCATTATTTCCAATTCAGGTTTTTTTTTTTGCTTTGTTCTTTAACTTCCTCACAACCTTGACTTCTGGCAAGTGACAAAGCGCTCCTCATCCATGCAGGACGTGGCAGATCCCAAGAGCTGAGCTCTGCGGTGCCCTGCCCATCGCCCAGCTCCAGAGGAGGGTACCGGTACCCTCTGCATCCTGCTTAGGCTGGTTCGACAGCTGCTATTGCAAGGCTTGCATGAAGAAGCATCTTCTAAGGACTGGTGATATCTGGACACGTTCCCTGGCATGAAGCAAAGTGCTAGAAAACACATGTAATCCCTAAAGACCTTTGCAACAATGGTGTAATCAGAACAGAATTAATGCCCTGTGTGGGTAAGTGCGGGTTGTAATTTCTCTTAGAAAGAGCAAGATTGGATTAGCTTTGGGGAAGAGACTGGTACAGAGATGCAAATAGCTCAGACAAAGGCCTGAGTGTTTCTTTGGATGTCATCTGCTGATCAGGGAGTGTCTGCCCAGAAAGGCACTGACATTAATTTTCTCCTACAGTCGGTCTGCTATTTTGGCCATGGGAGGAAACGTAGCATAAAACACAAAGAGGCCAGACAAAGGCAGTTTCCCAAATAAATTTTTGGATCATATCTGGGAAAAAAGTTACACTACTCCAGGAAAAAAAAAAAAGAAACTTTGTAAACCAAAAAAGAAGCAATAAACATGAGCCTGCCCAGCCCTCTTGTCGAACAGCTTTACAGCAAGGGCTAACCAGAAAGGTTCCAGAGAATGACGATCTCTGGCAAACAGAGTCAAAAGTAGTGTCTGGCCACCAGCTGCGAAACCTCTCTGTTACGTGGCAGAGTAGCGGGTAAGATGTCTATACCTTGAGACTGCCAAAAATGTGTGTGATGTGAGGCAAGCATGCCAGGGAGGCATGAAATTTAAATAGACCAAGGCGTATATTGCTTCATTAATCATTAATCAACATGTGGAATGGCACTGTAGGATTGATCCCAACTATATATTATATATAGTTCCAAATGTTGTGTAAGTCTGAAGTATTTACATGATGCATCTGTTGCTCAGAACAGCTCCACAACAGACCCCAGTGTTCAAAGGCTGGAAAGCAGGCACAAAAGATATTCTACGCTGGATCTATGTGGTGTCTACTGACCCCTTTATAGTTGTGGTTGCTGCTGCTGCATTTCAAAATCCACAGGCTTCCTCCAATATTTACCATTCACTAGTGGTGGAAAGATTTGAATGAATGGTTTCTTGGAGGCTGGCTTTAGTCTGCAGCTCATCTTACAAGTGTCCTACAGCTATGATCAGGTTTGTCCATTTTTGATTCATGTTTATGGTCTTCTTTGTGTTACTGAAACAAGGAGGGGCCTCCCTAGAGCCTCTTGCAAGCATCTGAAGGAAAAAAAAAAAAAAAAAAAAGGCACTTGGAGAGGAGAGGAGAGGAGAGGAGAGGAGAGGAGAGGAGAAATAATAGAATAGA
>NC_048926.1:10262503-10348765 GCF_011077185.1 Oxyura jamaicensis | reverse complement strand
AATAGAATAGAATAGAATAGAATAGAATAGAATAGAATAGAATAGAATAGAATAGAATAGAATAGAATAGAATAGAATAGAATAGAAAATAGTTCAGTTGGAAGGGACCTAAAAAGGCCACGTCCAACTGCCCAACCACTTCAGGGCTAAGCAAAGGGAGCTGTGAAGGCAAGGTAGCAAAAGTAAGAGGCTATAACTTAAGAGGAAACTCTGGGAAGAAACACTCAGAGAAAAGAGTGCCTCCACATCCACAAGGGCACTGCGCCACAGACAGAAGGGTCTAGAAGATAATAGCAGGGAGAGCAATCCTAATCAGGATACAACACAGCAGTCTGTTGAAACAAACCATAAGTTGAGCAAAATCATTGTTCTCACTCCCCTCATGGCTGTATCCATATCTTTTGTACTGTTATAAAGCCACCAGAACAGATTTAAGATGGAAAAGTAAACTAAATCTTATTTGTCCAAGAAGTGAAATGGCTGGTGGATAAAGTGTTGGCAAATTCCTTACAACAACAGCAGTATAAATTGCAAAAAACAACAACTCTTATCAAAGGGCAGGGAAATGAAAGTGAAGGTCTCGATGTTTAACTAGTGGGTAATGCAGGTGGTCACTGAAACCACAACCCGTAGCAGCTACAAGTCCCAGTAAACTCAGGATAACAAACAGTGGAGCAGAAAGGAAGCAATGGATGAAAGCATAATGCTAAATTACCTATGGATGTGGGCAGGGCTCAGAGGCCCCTGGGTTGTGTCAGGGAAAGTGTAAAGGAGCCTTGTTCATCTACAGGTTGCACTAATTGGCCTTGTCTGCTGGGCTTGTGCCCAGGCTTGACCTTGGATTCACCGTTGTGTTGCCCAGCCTTGGTGGAAGACTCTCGCACTGCTGTTCACCATACGAGGAAAAGCAAAGACTGTGATCTCCTTGCATTTCCTCCTAACAATGATCCTGCTCAGGATACAGCTTTGGAAACACTGGAAAACTACACAATTCAACTTTTGAGAAGGAAAATTCATTTTCATATCTAAAAATATAGTTAAATACATCCATCCAGTAGCTAGAGAGTAGAGCAGAACTCATCTCTTTGAGCCTTAAAATGATAACAAGTCCTGGGGACTCAGGTGGCTTTTCACCATCACCGTTTCATCACCCTACACACATAGAAGAATCTAGTCCTGCTCCTCCTGGAGCCAACGCTGAGCACACACAAACATTAAGGGGTCCTAGCCTGGACCCACAATGTAAGGGACTGGACATTTCTCCAGACTAAGCATTGTTACACCAAGTGCGTGGAAAGTGTGCCACCAACAAGCACACAGCAGTCTCTCCAATGTGGTGATGAACCTTCCAATGATGCTGGTAGCAGGCTTCCAGCCTGACTTGAAGGGAGCTACTCTCGCAGCAAAGAGTATGCTCTACTTTTTTGCTTAAGCCCAGAATAGTGACTTTCAGTAATGCTAAAACGTATGTAGGTTGTGAATGCCCTAACAACTAAAACCAAAGCTGAAGTGCAGCAAGTCGCACATTTGACTAGAGAGCCACAGAGAGGTTTTATCACTAAGAAAAACAAGGCATTCACTCAAAAGGAAGTGCTTCTCCTGTAATGTGAAACACAGGATATTTTGCTCTGATGGTTTGCAGCTGAGTAACAAAGATATAAAAGGTGCCTCTATCACTGATAGTATGGACTTAACCTTTCCTTTTAATACTATTTTTGAAATAAGTTATAATTTGCAGGGATATACATAAAGGTTAGTGCAGCAAGTTAATTTTAGTATAAAAGGAGTCCTCTCCCTTGTGAACTCACTTAGCAAATCTCATGCAGGCTTTTGTTGGACTTTGCTTGTGTCAGGATGCCCAAATTGTCATGTATTCACAGGCAGAAAGAGGGATGAGCAACGTGTGGTGAAAATATATGGCTAAAGCGTCTTACTGCTGGGCTAAAAATCAAACCAGTATTAGATATGGGGAAAAGGTAGAAAATATCCTATGTAAGATAAGACAGGATGCTGGGTGAGAAGTGACCATTTTTCTCTGTAGTTCAGAAGAAACTTTGGATGTGTTTCATCTAACCAGGTCTTCACATTCATAGTCTCTGGGCATCCACCTGTTGGCCTTCTAGGCTTACCCCCTCCAGTTTTAAAGGCAGGAGGCCATTTATCACTTACTGTACAGCAGGCCAGAAAACGACGGACTCATTAATGGACTCATCTCCCACTCTGAGCGAGAGCACGTCTTCTCTGGAGCCAGTTACAACACAAAACCTTTTCTGATGGAGGCAAGACGTTCCCATGTTTCATGCCTTCGCTGTTAAACTAGAATGCAGTTGCCATCAGCAAGAACAACACCGAGCACATTTTATGTGCAGGCACACAATGGAGAAGAGGTCTGTCTCTCTCTTCAGGGAGGCAGAAGAGGGGCCTAGATCCAAAGCCAGAAAAATGAACCTGTGCTTTCCCACCGCCATTGGAAAGCTTTGTTAAAACCTCGCTTCTGTGGTCCAAACTCCCTCTACTTCTGTGTGTTACTCACAGTAAAGCTGGCACTGCATAAAGAAAACTTAGACATATGACCTATTCTTCTCCAGACCCAGCATTTACAGATGCAGAAAAATCCAGTATGCAAAAGAAGAAAAAAACCAAACACACAGCAAAAATACCTGAAATCCAGACACCTATTCAAGGCTTTACTTCTCTTCCAGAACAAGAAATTGGCCTACCTGGCTGTTCTGTGTCGTCTTTTCTATCTGAAGCTGTTTGCCAAGGCAAGCAGAAGGATTGTTTTCAGCACCATGCAAAAAGCTGCGGCTTCTTTCAAAAACCCTGGAGGATTATTCAGCAGAGCATGCCAGGCTTCTCTCCAGTGGAGCTGCGAAGCTCGCTAGGGAGCACCACGCTTTCCAGGATCTGGAGGTAAACCCGCGCAGGGACAGGCTGAATGTGATCCAGGAGTTACAGGATGTCTCGGTGCGCTTCGTCTACTCAGGAACGGCTGCAAGAGAAAAGGCAAAGTTCCCGAAGCCGTGGGTGGAACATGGCACTGCGTTGCACTGAGCAAATAAAAAGCAATTGATCCTTGGACTTGGGTATGACATCAGGTATTAAAAAAGGTTCATACCATAGGCAGGACTCTGTATTTCATCTGAGAGTAATGTGACCTTAAAACCCTGCTTGTGCCCATTGCTGCAGCCAAAGCAGTAGCCAGAGATGCAAACAAGACATTGTGCTCAACTTTCTGCAGCCAGCAGACTTATTTTCTTTTCACGGGTTGAGTTTTTCAAACATAAAACATGTTTTTTTCTCAAAGGCTAGACATTTCACTACCTCCCATAAGGACTTACAAAATGTATGCAACTTCAGTGGCATAACCCAGTATTTGGGGGGTTTCTAGCACTGAGCATGACAGGATCCTGATGCAGGCTTCTGGTTGCCATGCCTATGCTAACAAAGCACAGAGGTTCAACTTCTGACACACAATTATTTACTACAGTGCCCTATTTATTCTTTAAAAAGAAAAATAAAAAGCAACAAAAATAATTCTGAAGTAGAGAAGAGACAGAGCTAGTCTAAAAAAATCACTTAAGCACAAATGGGATAGGGTGTAATATGAACACTTAAGATTTTTTTAAAAAATAATCTAAGTGGCATTTATCAAACCATACCAGCATTGCAGATTTTCCTGCACTTTCCTGCAAAACAATCCCCCAGTGCTAACTCACAAGCTTTGATTTGTGGGCTGTTTTTCCACCTACTTTTGGGGCTGATGACATCTTCTGTCTGAAAAATTCAGAATTAGTGTCAGGTTTAAATACGTTAAAAAATAAATAAATATTTAATGTTGACATACCTTGCAACATGCTAAATTATTGACATGGAAGGCTTTTTAAAAGGTACTTCACATCTCCTTAACCATGATGTCTGTTTAGTTGGGATTTTTTTTTGTATGTGTTTTGTTCCCAGCTAATGAAGAGCCTTGTCCGTACCACTACTCTTTGTAGCTTTTTTCCAATTAAATTCTTTGGTTTTCAGTGCAGCAGATGGGATTACAATCATGGCAGCAAAAGCTTACTGCCTTTATTTAACATTCTCCCAGCAGATAATGGGCCATGGTTATGACTAATAGGTTCATGCGAGCATTGAAAGAAGGAAGGACAGCCAACTGAGCAAACAGTGAAATGAGGCTCAAAGCCATCCTCGCACCTGTGACAGATTCTAGGCAAGTCACTTGTTACTGCTTTAACTTCTATTTTCTTATTTATAAAAGAGAATAATAATTCTTTACTTCCTCAAGAGATCAAGTAGGAGGCATCAAGGACTACGAGGCATTTAGAAATACGTCGCTGACATCTCAGTGCGTGAGAAGTGTTAATCCTCTCAGAGGTAAAAAGAGCACAAGTTATCCCAAAGTCCTGGTAAAAATATATATATATATATATATATATATATATATATATATATTAAAAAAGGGACTCTTCACCCTCTCTGGGAGGTAGAAGGAATAAGCTTTTTTCTGCTCACTTTCAGGTTCTAGCACTGGTACATCACACTATTTTTAAAACTGAAAAATGGCTTCTAAAGGAAAAAAAAAAAAGAGAGAGAGAGAGAGAGAGAGAGAGAGAGAGATGCCACCACACAGCAGGATTCCGTTAGTATCAATACTAACATGCCATCCTCTCCTGCTAGCATTTTGTCACCAAGCAGTGTGGCTCTGAGTCTGCATGCTGGTAGGAAGACTTTTACAGTGTTCACAGTCAGCCTTGGAGGATACACAAAATTACAATTCTTTCCTGTCTATGCTGTTTTGGTCACTAAAGTAAAAATGACTTCAAATTAACAATGGCTAATAATTTAGAACTAAAAGTACAGCTTGAGATTAAAGCTTTCACTGCATGACAACTCCTTTTGTTTGGAGTTTAAAAGCTACTGTTTAAGAATGATGCAATATTTCACGGGGAAAGAAAGACGTGCTGCTGCCTAATGGAAAATCATTTTGCAAGAACAGCATACACAGTTTGCTCTTCCCTTAACCTCCTTCACTCTTCCAGCTTTCTTGCAGAGGAATGCTTCCAAAAGTTGTTTTTTCCCTTCACAAAACACAACATAGAAGGGAAGGTTTCCCATATTCTGCCTGTCTCCAGGTTCTAGACCGTAGGTGAGATTACTAACCTATCTCTCTTGTTCTTTGTGAATACAGTCATTTGTAGAGAGCTACTGAAAGTATTTCTCCATTCTGAAGTTCTGCTTTAGAAACCTCTCGCTGTATTGTGGCTTCGTCCTATGGCTGTAGTATGCTGGGAAAGGGATGTGGTGAAGGACAGATCTCTAGTGATTTCTCACAGCGGTTCCAGTAATGGGGGCACCAACCTTCCTGGAATGAGAAAGTTCAGCATAGCACTGGTAGATGAAGCAGAGAAAAATGAGGTTTGGTGCTCCTGCAGATCCAAGCAAGAAAGACAAAACCACCCAAACTGATGACTGGTCCTAAAACACAGATGCATCCATCGGCCGTGTGATTTCACCCAACATTTTGGACAAGGGCCAGCCCTACTTCATTCTCTAGGACCTGCCATGCAGGCCGCAAAGACAATGCAGTTTGTCTGTAATACATAACTGAATGTCTAAGAACACGTACTAGTTGAGTGTGAAGAGAAATGGGCACTTTGAGTTAAGGACACCTTAGTTCAGAGCTGTTGGGTACGAATCTCCCTGCAAACAATGTGGTTATGCCAGAGACCACTAGTGCAGTTTCATGAGACATGGCGTTCGACATGAAAACCACCTCCAGAAGCTCCTGCTTGTCCCCTTCCTCAAACTGGGAGCTGATTTAAAGAAAAATAAATAAATAAATAAAGTGTATGTTTGCATTTTCAGTCAGGTTGTTTTCCTTATCTGCCTCCCTGCCGCAGGCATTAAGACAATGTCAGCACAATACAAACAGTGACAGCAGAGCTTTTCAGCAGCTGAGCTCAAAACTTGGTCGCACAAAGACTTGTGCTGGCACAACCCATGGGATAGTGAACTGTGATGCAAGGGTCCAGGTGAGGTCAACGTCTTGGTTAGCCAGTTTTACGGCTGCAGCCTGTGTCTCTTGGAGGCATGTAGTGGCCGTGTGTGAAAGCTACATGGCAATAATATCAGCTAAAAAGTCACCCATGGGTGCCTAAGATATGGGCCAGAGGGTGGATGTTACAGAAATGAGGGAAGATGGGAACTTCTGCTGTTGAATATTCAGCGTGACTGTTTACTGAGAACCCAATTTTGTGAAGTGTATTTGCAACAAGGCAGCTTTAACTTGTCTTCAAAGACATGATCCAAGTCTCTGGAGGGAACTCCCATGTATATTCAAGACAGCTACCCAAACTCACTTGCAGAATTTAAAAGTCCTCTACAAAGAAATGTGCCAGCAGATGCTTCCTGACATTTAATGCTAAACACTCTCTAATGAGGCTATAAACAGCCCCTCACTCCAAAACATATGAAGGAGTAGCGCAAGACCCCAGGGAGGGAGAGCTCTGCAGAAATGCAGCTATTGTTCCTGATTAGGATTCAGGCAGGCCTCCCCGGCATTGTTAATTCCAGCTTGATTTGTTCTAAGGCATGTGTCAGATGTTTGTTGCACAAACTGATCCCACAATCAAAAATAAGAGTAAGACGTGCAATTAAAGACAGTGTCACAATCTGAGTCTAAAGGAAGCACATGTCCATGTAATCGTCACAGCCCACTGCTGTCATGAGAGCTTCTGACCATAGTTTCCATTTTCACTTTTGCAATAGTGTGGTTGTCACCTTCCAGTGAATTTCAGGAAGATTTATGTGCCTACTTCCCTTTGGCTGATGCAAAAAATCTCAGTTTCCCAGCAGTTTGTTAGAATACCAATGACAAGACCTTCAAAATGATCATTCCGGAGCCTTCTGGAGAAACTGGAAGTTTCGATCATGGCTAAGTACCCACAGAGAAACCTTCCAAAGGTTTTAAACTATCCTATCAGCAGTAAAAAGTAGAGAACATGACAAGAAAAGAACATTAAAAGGCAAGAGAGACATCTTTATAAAACATCGGCTAAGGAATAGTAACAGAAAAAAGCCCTGATCTCAATAGAGGTGAAGCTCAGGTCGTATCGTTAGAGGTGTGCCAAGGCTTGTGCAAGCTTTATGATCAGGTTCACCTTCACTTTTCCTGTGACTGAAATTGCCATCATTAACCCAATCGATACTTAACATCACTAACGTTACAGGACTTTGAGCTTACAACAGGATAATAAATCGGACTTTCACCCCAAGCACCTAGCTTTGTGCAAGCAAGTAAAAGATCACAAAATGTGCATTAAACTTAAATACACAGGCACTCCTACGACTAAAAACATTTATAACATTGTTATACGTGATCACTGACTTCTGTCTAGCATCATTCATCTTGAATTAGAGCTTTAAAATGTGAAAAAAAATACTCTAATATCACATCAATTACAATAGGGTTCATTAAAAGCAACATAGGGCATAAATGATGAAAATACTTATCCCCCAAAATGTGCAGCTCTGGCGTAACGCTGGGGAGGGCGGGAATGTGAGAGCATGGAGGCTGCTCAGGCAGGGTAAGAGGTGCACAGAGCTGATTCCCTCGCTCTCAAGGGGTCAGCTCCACCTTGAAGGGGTTTTGCTGATGAGAACAGGCTCACACACAGTGATATCCTTGCTAGCAGAGGAGGAATTTTGCCAAAGGACTTCCAGAAACCTACTGGCTGCTGGGTGTTTCATTAAGGTTCAGGCTCTTGGTTACTGCCAGTGATGATACAGAGGCCTTTGTACTGAGGCTGCCGAGATTCTGGAAGAGGTTTGGGGAGGGTAAATTAAGCAGGAATTATGTTTTGCTGGGATTTTTCACGCATTCCCATGTTTTTCTGAGCAGCTGAATAGTTTCCCCCTTCTCTGGGAACGCTGAGTTAAGCCAATGTCACAGATAAACCTGAAAGCCTCTGTTCTCCTCAGCAACAACATTTAGGTTTTTAAAAAGAGGCATCAGACAAATAAGAAAAGGAGGAATAATTTTAACAATGACACACCCAAGGGCAGTTTAAATACACAGGAGAATGAGTTAAAAAAGTAAAAAAAGAATATTTTGTTAGCATTGTTTCCTCATTTCCCTACAGGTTTTTGGTGTTCCTGAGTACGTTGCTTGCACACTGGGGACGCTGTTGAAAGATGCAAATCCAAAGCCACTGTGAAGACTCCTGTGATATCCCCTAGCTACCAAAATAAACCTTTGGTTTAGCTTTGCAAAATCAAGCTTCCTGCTCTCTCCCATCTCCTCTCAATAAAAGATAAAGGCTCGACTTAATAGGTGCCCTACTTACCTAAGGCTTTGATCTCTTGCAACTCCCCGCTAACAGAAGTTGGAAATGATTTCTGAAGGAGCCTCAGCGCATGTGAATTCACAACCCAGAGAGTCGCTTTGCTTTCCAAGAGGGCTGGCTTTAGCTCTGCATCACTTCAAAGGAAAGAGGGGAGCTGTTTTCCCCGTACTGCTCCAGTTTGCCTCTCCGCTGCCTCTGGACGCTGTCAGCCGTGGCACCTGCGATGTTTCTCAGGACAGGCCCCACGCTGAACTTCTCTGAACCATATCCAGGGAGGGAAATACACTCAGAAAAGGTTTTGGTTTTCTTTGCAGCACCAAAGACAAGCCAGGGCAGCAGCCTCCTCCTGCCCCAGCCCCACCTGCAGCCCCCCCACAGCTGGAGCAGGCTGGTGTGACGCAGGGGGCGGTTTGTGTCCTCCCCCATCTAACAGGGGGACTTTGCTGTCACCAGCCCTTGGCCATACACGAAATTTTGAGGGTTTGTATCCCCCTCCCACACACACACACACACACTCACACCATCCACATTTAACTGCTGTGGCCGGTTCACAAAGGAGACACCAAAACTGGTCTTGCCTACCACATAATCTTTCCCCACTGGGTGCCATGCTGTGACTTCTACTGGGAGGAAACTTGACTAAGTGTTGTTTCTCCGTGGGGATGCTCCAGGTGCCCACTTAGACCAAAGCATGGTCTGGGCAATGGGAGGACGACGGAGCCCTCGGTGTGTGCCACCGCGCACCCAGGACATCCAGACTGCCACGTGGACAGAGCTGTGCTTCCAGTTATGCCTTCAGTCCGAGTGGTTGATTTAATGCCTAACAGTCAACACGGGGATACGTGCCGTGCTTGCACAGCCCACAGCTCCACTGCTTTCCTGAAGAGGCAGGAAAGTCAGCTTGTCCCATAGCATGAAAATTAACCTGTCCGGGTCATTTTCAAACATTAATGCTGCTCTAACAATAAACTGCTGTATGCTGTAAGGCTCTACCATCCTGTTTAAGATATTTTCCATTAAAATCTTTTCTGTAAAGTACATTTAGCTTGGAACCTAATAGGAAACAGCACTCAGTGCGGATAATACCTGGCTGGTACAGCTCTGCAGCTCACCTGCCAGTTGTCCTCGAGCTGAAAAGGAACCAGAGGCTTTTTTCCCAGATGATCATTTCTCCTGATTTTTGTCATGTCTCACGAGCCTTTGTTCCAAGGCCTCTATAAAGAACTCTTTGTGCTGTGTTTGAGCAGTAGCTGTGCCAGGCCCAGCTCCTAACAAAAATAATACGATTAACCTGGCACAGAGAGCCCTGCAGCTGGCTGGTGCTGGGCCAGCAGAGCTATGCTTGCAGGATCTCATCCCCCCATTTCTGCACAGCAGCCGATTGCACAGCATCACTCTGCCCAAAGCAGGGCCCGTAACACAGGTAAGCGCTTACACAAGTGGCGAAGAACGCATTTCTCCTGGCTAAGGTCCCACACGCAGACCAGAGCCCAGGCGTGTTGGTATAGCAAGCATGTGGGAAATCTGCTCGTGCTGCTGCGCTGTAGATAAAAGGAGGATTGCTCCCACACAGCTTGACAAGAAAATTTTGTCCTCACTAAATATTTTATGACAGAATTTTACAACGTTCAGTTCTGCGAAACAGTCCATTACAGAGTTGCTTCACTCCTCCTTCACTCATGTAAAAAGTACGAGGGGGCTGCCGAACCAGACCCTGTATGCTGGCTAAGCAAGCTCACCAAAAAGGCTACACAAGGCCTCTAGCATTGTTTCTGCTGCACAGGCAAATTGTCTTTTTTTTTTTTTTTTTTTAATGTATTTATTTATTTTTGATTATTCTTGTTGTTTTTGATAGTTCTAGAACTTTTAGAACTAGAACTTTTAGTTCTTTTTCTAGAATTATTGCATTTTCTTCATTATTTACTATGTTAGTAATAGGGAAAGAAATCCCTGAAGATTCAGGGGGGCTGTCTTTAGGAGGGGAAAAATATTTATAGGATTCATATTCTACATATAGTCCAGTTAGATGATATGAGGAACTGGCTCGGTATAAAAGAGAAGGTGGCAAGGTCCCGTTCCTTTAGGAGATGAAAATCTCTCTGTCCTCAGAGGGCTGACCCATTGCTTACCACAAACATGTAAGACTGATTGAGAGACTCCAACAGGGAAGGCTGTTTCATGAAAAAGGAAAATCTTGTGTATTTGAGAAAGATGTAGCAAACAGACTTTTAAAAGGGAAACTTTGTGCTACCCACAGCCCATGGAGGGTGGACTATTAATTGTTAATCCGTCTCTGGGGCTTCACAGGAAAGGTGGGACAAGGAAACAGATACATTAGCTTATCTCTAAGCAGCTGTTCAGTGGGATGGAGAGGGGAGAACACTGCCTGGACCTTCCAGGAGACTTCTGAAACATGGAAGTACAGGAATTGGTGATGGTTTGTGAATTTGGCATTTCTTCCTTCTTTGGTTTTGGACCCAGTTCCAAGATGACTGTCTGGGTCCGTGTGGGTTCATTGCAACAACTAATATTTTTCTGTTAAACCTAGAGCTAGGCAACCCAGCCAAATCTCTCATCTTCTCTTGCTGTCACCACCAGACCTCCTGTCGTGAGCCTGCAATCCAGTAAGAACCAGGGGCTGGAAGCCTCAAACCCACCAAGCTGACATCAGAAAGCTGAAGACGTTCAAACTGTTCACCAACAGAGCAAAAAAATAAGGCTTGATCTCCATTTCTTAGCATTTTACCAGAAAGAAAGGGCATGTTTCTCTGGGGGAGACAACAGACATCTCCAAAGCTATTGAACCCAAAGCTGAGTACACTGGGTGATGCACCACGGCCTGTGCAATGCAGTAGGTGAAACCAAGTGACCGACTTACTCGCTCTTCCCTGGCTTTAACGCTACGGCTGTTAAGCATATTGCAGTCATTATTGCTTTGGTGAAGTACAGGAAAATCCAGAACAGTCTGTAGCAAACAGGGCAGATGGTGGGGTTGCAAACTACAAGAGAGCCAAAGAACTCCTCTGCCACTGAAGTAGATGGCTTTTCATCGCTTGGGAGAATGGCTTTTACACAGATGCTTGTGATGCTTTCCACTGAATCACGTTTTTCTGTCAATCTTTTGAAACCAAATTGCATGACTCAGATGAAACCTACAGTATGTACAAAATTGGCTACAGCATTTGCACTTAGTATGCCGATGCTCATCGTATTGGGAGAATGGTGTTTTCCAGAACAGATGAGATCCACACCGGCTTGGGAATGGCCCCAGACAGGCACTAGAGCCTGAACACGAGAACTGTCAAGGAGCAAAACACGTTTCTTTCTCTCCCATCTCACCAGCCCACATCACTCAGAGAAAATTGCAAGTGGGATATTCTCAAGCCACATTCCTCTCTTGTCCCCCTACTCGTTTTCCCTGATTGCTACAGCTACTCCAGGTAGCACAGGCAAAGCCTGAAGGCTTTCTCAATAGCAGAACTGAAAGATTCAACATGGACAGAGGCGCAACTCGCCTTGACTGCTCGGACAAGGAGCGGTAAGTTATGAAATGGGAGAGAAAAACAGTAAATGACTTCAAGGACAGAGAAGAAAAAAGATTCTTCCCACCCATAGTTCCTCAGCCTTCATCTTGTTTGCTGTTATTTTTAGTGAAAAAGGGCATTTGCTGGCATCACTACATCTAAGGATTTTAGGAGTGGTTTATTGGCTGTTGAGGTGTCTTTTCTATTGTGGAAAGGCTGGAAATGGACTAAGAGGGAGGAGTGGTCACTGAGTGCCATAACGACAATTATCAGGAGGCTTTTGGGAAGCATGGCTTACGACATTTCTGCTGATGTGACATCACAGAGACGTTGAAAGGGGGTTTAACACTTGAGCTTGTAACTGGAAGAGGTTTGCTACATAATCCTGGGGGTGTGAAAGATTTCTTATATTTCTCATTTAACAGGACTGCTCCCAGATAAGGAAAAAAAAAAAAAAAAAAAAAAAAAGTTGCTGAAGAAGTCACTGTCAAAATCAACAACCTACAAATCTGTAAAGCAAAACTTCTCCCAACAGAGCTTTTACTTTCTTTTCCTACTAAACTCGTCATTTTTGGAGAATTGATTTCATAGGAAGCAGCACTAACCAGGTGACTGAAGCCTTTGTACTTGGTTCATTCAGGGAGTAATGGCAAGGGTTTTGTTAGTCTGGCCTCCAGCTAAATGAACTAGACATTCTCCAGCTGTTTCTCCTTATTCCAGTTTCTAGGCTGAACTACAAGCTCCCCCTGCAGAAGAACATGCAGGGATTGCTCATGCAGCATTATGGTCAGTTTAAAAAGAAAAAGAAATAAAAAATAAAATAATAAAAAAGGAATGGTTTGGAGGAAGCACACAGAGTGGCTTCTACAGCTGTTGTACAATAGTTTCACATCCAGCACCGACTGTGGTCTCAGGCTCCTGCAGATGAACGTTTTGCTTCTTCCAATGGGGGTGAAAAGGGATAAAAAAAAATTGCTTGTGTGAGGGAGGTGGGGTGAGGGTATCTATGTGTGAGGGCATGGTGTTTTTTTTTTCTTACTTTTTTTTTTTTAAAAAAAAAAACTGTTTTAGGTTAAAAAAAAATTTTAAAATTGTTTTAGGCTTAAAAAAAAAAAAAAAAAAAGATGTTTAAAAACCTAATAAGAAACATTCCTGAAACAGTTTCTTTCTTCAGACTTGCTCCCCCCACGCCACAAGGGAATATGCTGCTGTTGCTGCCAAGCTTTGAAAAAAACCTCGGTCACCATTGTGCGTGTTTATTGCATCCATGATGGTCATCCTCTGAAACTTCCTCCTCTGATGAAACAGATGACCTGACCTAGGCTTGACTCCAGGCAGGCACATAAAAATAATTCCAAATAAGGCTCTGCAGCCTGACAAACTGCCATGCTTGAGAGCAGGATAAACTGACCATGTTTAGCAGCAACTTAGATTAAAGGCAGCTTTCTGACTTCATCACCTCTTTCACTGTGATACGCCTCTGCGAGTCTCTAGCTGTGACTAGGAGGGGGGTAAATCTTAGCAAACAAATTTCTTCTGCTTCTGAAGATGCAGGCAGAAAAGGCTTACTTTGGTAGGCTTGATAAACACCACGGGATAACAAAATGGGTCTTAGGAAAGAGCATCTCGGGAAAAAGAAGGATGCACAGCAGGCACTGCGACTTCTGCTTTGTCTACAAAATTTGCATCACTCAAATGTACATCCCCTTAGGTTGGTGCACAGCGTTGATATTCTCATTTATCTGAATTACAGCCAAGAGATGGAAATCTTTTTGGCTGACAGTTGCCATTACAGGAGACCAGTAGCTCAGTGATCGGCAAACAGCTGCTATTAATAATGACATTACCAGATGCGACAACTGACAGATTTTTGTCACCACAAAATCACGATGATGATAAAAGGAGGTGTTATTCTGGGTTTGCTTCCAAAAAGCAGTGAAAACGCTAAAAAGAGCAACTCACAGAAGCACTAAAAGCCCACAGAATAAGTTATTTAAGCCATAAATACAGGGAAAAATAATGGTTTGTAAGGGATTTAATCTCTGAAGAAAACAAAACAAACAAACAAGCACACTACGCAGGTATTTAAAATCAAGTAGAGATCAGTAAGAAATGGTTAAATTCCATCTGAGCTAACCTTGCCAAGGGAGCAGAGAAAATGTGAGGGTTCTCTGAGGCACGGAGATTGAGATAACAGAGGAAGGAAGTGGTGCTATCTACTTGTTCATGGCAGAAAGTGAAGCTGGATCTTTGGTCTCAAAGGGAAATCATTACTGGCCTGGAAGAAGTCTTTGACAGTTTGCAATGAGCACTGCAGGGCTGCCATCACCCCGAGTACTCAAGGGTGAGATGAGCATCTCCAGATAAAAGCTTTGGTCTCCGAGTATTCTGAATCTTATCTGATAGTCCTTGAAATGTCAATATGCTTACGTTAATTATCACATTGTGTTGTATTGTACTAAAATAAATAATGCTATGCTTCCAGACTTCTGCTTGTCATCTATAGGCTGCCAGAAACAATCACTCTTCCTTCCAGATGCTAAAGTGCTCTGGTTTTCCCTTTTCCTTCAGTGTATTCCGCAGTGCACAACGGGTGCTCAGGAACCGTCTCCAGTGTCTCACGACCTTGCCTTTGCTCAGCGACAGGCAGGATGGATGGCATGGGCTTCCCCAGGTCAGACTGATAGCACGGCCTGGGATTAGGCACCGCTCATGTCCGACTCGGACACGTTTAGGAGTGAGGAACCCACTAAGGTGGTTGTGGTGCCGTGGCTCTGTCTTGCTCTCTACTTGTAGCTTCACTGTGGTTCCTTGAGATTTCGAGGTTGGTGGAGGATTCCTGCGTTGTTCTAGCCCAAGGGGGAGCAGAGTGGATGTTCCTGTTCCTCTTCTGGGTCTAAAGGCCTGTTTCATGGTCTTGGTTGACTGAGGGACAGGCTGCAAGTGAACCCTGTAGTCCCTTCTGTCACATGCTCTTTTTCAGGAAGGGGAAGGTCAAGCAGAGTCAGATGAAAAAAAAAAAAAGAAAAGAAAAAAAAAAATCCCACAAAAGAAGAACTTTGCCTCGGAGGGACTGCCTGTCAGTAAGAAACTGCCTGAAACAGAGCAAGGAAATAGAAACCACTGCGTTATGGTTGCTAAAAGCTCAAGAGGGGTTAAGCACCCCCAGTTCCTTGGGGTGCATCATTTCCAGGAGAATCTTCTGAGAACACTGAAATGTGGAACTGGCGGTCTGAGAGCCTCCAGGGTCTTTTCATTGGTGAAGGTGGAGGTTCTGCGTGGGAGAACAACATGCAAAGTGTATAACGCATCTCAGGGGGGGTAGAGTCCAAGAGACTTCCAGCTTCTTCAGACCTTTTCTCTGATATATGATTTCCTAGCTCTAACCTGCCAAAGGTGTGCATCGCTGCTAGCTGGCTTCATTGATTCTGAAAGGTCTTGGGACCTGCTTGCAGCTGGAGTTAGTGAAGGAACTCATGGGTGACATAAAGGAAACAGGCTGAGCAATATGAGAAGCCCACGAAGGCAGGGAGGGATAATGAGTTGTTTTTAAAGCTAGGGAAAAAAGTGCTGCTTAGAAAGGCTGCATATTAGAGCAGATGCAAACAAACCATGCACAGATGACTGCAAAATGGAGAGCACTTCTTATGAGCAGAAACTTTGCCATCTCTGCTAAACTGGACAAAAGCTGTGCTATCAAAGAATCAAAAGCTAGGAAAAAAAAAAAATACTAAAACACACTGTGGAGCAAGAACAAGTATTTCTGGATTGGCCATAAATCACTAAGAGCGCAACTGTGAAGATTTCCAGATATCGGAGAACTGAGGTTCTGAAGAACCCTTCAGACATAGCTGAATCCTTGTCCCCATTCCTAGTTTGAAAAGGGATCTTGTGGGATTATAGCACAACCACCATGGAGGGCTCAAACCCACAGTGTGTGTTCAACCAAGTGCTAGGGACTACCACCAGCCTCATTAGCTGTACTGAACATGTTCACAGGTCTTACCTGTATGCAACCAGAATCTGGACTTCCTCCAGGGCTACTACATTGCCTCCTCCTTCCGTGCTGCTACCCGGAAACTGGAAAACTGAATCCTGTCCCTGAAATGCCCACAGTATACTTGGTACGTCCTAGTCTCTCCCCAGAGCCTCCCATTCTCCTCCCACCTCCTTGCCTTCATCCATCAACCTGCTAATCTCTTCCAGGAAGACTGATAAAATGCCTTCCCCACCTCTGCCCTTAGGTCTCCACTCTCACAACACTCACCCAGAAACACAATGTCCTTTCCTGTAAGGCCATTCTATCCCCACCATGTGTCACAAGCATGCACCAATCCCTTTGAGTCCTACGTTACACCTCCAACTATTTTTACGACTGTGTGTCACAGTCCTGAGTTGGTCACAGCTTTACAAGGCAGTTTCCTGAAGATCAAAAAGTCTGTTAATCCAAAAGCCAGGCTTGCTTTCTTTCTATTCATGGAAAATGATCTAATCTTTCCAAATAATGGCTGGGAATAAGATCATTAATAGTTCTCTGCCATCCACTGAAACTCTGCAGGGTGGCTCCTTTCTCTCAGGTTTGCTCTAGCTCTGACTTCAGTTGCAGCAACCTCTTGAACTTTCCATTCAGGTTCCTACGAAATGTGTCCCTGTCACCTGGGATGTCCGGCTGTGTGTCTGCTCCCTGCTCCTCCCTGCAGCCTGCCAGGATCCTCTGCTGGCAGCCTGGAAGCTTTTTTTTGGACTACTGACTTTATAGCGCCTAAGATTAGGAGCAAACTGCTACCTTCAAAAGGCTTCCTTCTGGAGCACCTGGTCTGCATCTTGAATGCTGGATGATGTTCTGGTCCTCATGTTCCTGATCCTCACAGCTCAGAAATGGCCCATGTAAATGGAAAAAGATTCAAAGAAGGGCAGCAAGGATTATCAGAGGTTTGGGACAGCTGAATGAACTGGGACACTGCAGCCTCCAAAAGCAATGACATGGGGGTGGGGTGTGATACACACCTACAGCAAGGTTGCCCCAGTAAGGGTGGGTAGGACCAACACTGAAGCATCTTTTTGGACAAAAGAATAGCAGGCATCAGATTAAATTAGTTGGAACCATTTCAAAGCAAAAGGTAGGTCTTCACAAAACAACTTGTAAATCCATGGAACCCATTTTCAGGACTTAAAAGATGGGAACAGGAAAAGGATAGCTTAGGACTTACTAAAGGGAAGTCACAGACTCAGAAACATGCCAAGCTAAACATTGCCAGCACCTTAAAGTGCATAATTGGTTTACCTTGTTCTTACTCTTCTCTGGCCAGCCGCTTGTGACCACTCTTGGAGGCACAAGTTGCATGAGATGGACTGATATCGGTCTGATATCAAACTGCTGTTCCCACAGATTCAGCAAAATCCCGAGGGTAAGCACAGTCAGACCAGCAGCAGAATTCACCCACGTGCCTCCAGCATCCAGCCCCTCTCTCACCTCTTTCCTGTCCCTTTTGAAGTTAGTGTTGCGACACTCCACAGACTCCTCCTGCAATCCGTGGCATGTTACCACTACTGGTGCTTTTCATCTTTGTCACGATGTTTCCATCCCAGGTACATCAGCAATTTTTTTTATATAAACCTACTATTTAATATATATGCCTTTACATATTGCTATGTGAATATTATGTAAGTATAGTAATTATCCTATATAGTTACATGAAATATATTTATCCATTTAATATATTTATGATGTATATGTAACTTTTTACACACAGGCAGTGTATGGTCCACATGCGACTGTCGTTTTGGGGAGTGTTCAGACAGAGCAAAGGGAGCCACGTGCACAACACCCTGTTATTGCCACAAGTACAGGAGAAAAGTCTGAATGGTTGCAGCTCAAGTCTGCACGATTTTTCAGGCAGGAACGAAAACCTGAAAGTGTCAAGAATGAACGTAGACCCAGGAAACTGCCCAAGACGGGCAGTTTCAGACAAACACGTTACAAAAACAACACTTAGGGAAACTGATTCTGCCATTAAGAAGTTCACAAGCTTGTTTTGCAGGACAAGTGCCAGACTGGTGGATAAGCGATACATCCAGGAGCCTTGGATTCCCAGCTCTGTTAAAACCAGCCATACGTCTTGCCCTGACCCAGGCCTCTTCCCCCTGGACACAGACAGTGCTTTTACTTTGAACAGCTCTTTATTGATTTCTCTCCACTGCAGAGCTCCCTGAAGCAGTGACCGGTGAACATACCAATGAGTTGGAAATTTGTGTCCATCTAAGTGTATTGAAGTAGGGCTTTGAAGTTGTGCTTTAAACAGCATGCCATGTGCAGTAGCATCAAACTCAGTAACTTCCCCCCGTGATGAGGCTAGAAACAGAAATGCAGCTACATGCTGGACCATTAGGTAGCTGAGTTACACGTAGTCACACTGCTAAGCATGTTACCCCAGGAAAAGATCTCAGGACACAAAAATTGAGGCCTGCATCGTCATGAAACGTGAATCTCCAAGTTATATACGCTTGTCTTCTTGAAATTTGCAGCATCCCCAAAAAATGAGAGGGAGTAATTTACTTGACAACAAGAAGGTTTATTCTTTCATCTCATCAACATCATCTACACAGTATTAATGCTCATATCAGGCTGAAAGCTACGAATCAAATTCGGTATACATTATTTTTCTTCACGTGTTATCTGTAAAGTACCGTACTGCCTGCCTGAGTCTTTCCATTTAGCACCGTCAGGAGGCTACCTGAGTACAAAGGAAACTTGACTTAAAAGGCAAGAAAGGAAAACAAAAGGAAGTAAGTTATTCTCTATGCTTTCCTGCGATTTCTCAGTGCTCTACCAGAAGCCAAGAACTTGTGGAAAAGATGTCAAAGACAGAGGCACTCCACCATGGAGAAACAGGGATTGTGTAACTCATACCCCATGCTGGTCATCTACAGTACTAAGGAAAAAACTACATACTAAATGAGAGTAATTTGCAAAGATGCAGTAGCGATTCTAACCTACATAATTTAGCAAATCCAATTACAGTTACACTTCAATAGACAACTCCAAATGCTGCTAAAAGAGTTTATTAAAGACTGTACTAACAGTTCTTGTAACAATGGCACATACAGCGATTCAAAATCATGACAAATAGCGTGAAGTTTTGAAGAGCATTATTATAAATATACCATGGACAAGAACAAAGCAGATGTGCAGTCTCTGAACTCTATGAGCAGGCCCATGAAATACAGTAGTCATATCATACAGCTGTACAAGTGTCGGAGAAAATAGAAAATAAAATACAAAAAAAGTAATTCAATACACAGTCCTTGAATTTATTGACAGTTTACAGTACTTTGTGGGCAAGGACTGGCTCATTCCAGCTGCACTTTCCAGAGCACAAGGGCAGCTGGAAATAGCAAAAACCCCCATAACAAAGAAAAAATAATAATAAAAATACTTCAGTTACAATCACTACTCCGAACCTTCCTGTTTATGAAATTTCAGTTAGAAATTCTGAGATCCCCACAATTAGAACAGTGTTTCATTTTTCAAGAAAACAAAACCAGGATGCTTCTTCAAGATAGTGCAAAAATATCTTCAATGGTATCATTAGATCACAGATTAATGACAATCAACGTGGATCAACCGCGGCATGGCCAACAGCAGCTTCAAGATCAGAACCAAATGGACGTGCTGCCCCTTCACCAGCACTCAAGAGTGAGTGCTTGTAGAGGGAGAATGTATTGTTTTCTCCCAAACGAGCCATCCTGTCTGGTTTCATAGTGAGGAATGGTCTCGGCTACTTAAGTTAACAAAATGCTACAGGAAATATGCAAGTATTAAATTATTTTAAAAAAAACACACACACACGACTAACAAAAGAATATTGAAGTGGAAAAAGAATATAGCAGCCATATTATTTGTCATGGCTCTAATGTTGTTCCCTTCCTTACCACGTCGGTCACAGTAGTCAAAGCGTGACTTGTGGAGTTCAGCAGCTTAGAGCACCCCCATGGTGACGCAGGATTCCCAGCAGCACACAGGGATTTATATTCTCCAAGACACACCATCTAGCTCCAACGGCAGGGCAGCTGCAGTCTGCTCCTCATGTGTTGTCTTAGCAGCTTTTTGCTGTAAGATCTTAAGCCTCTCTGCACTTGTTCTGCTGGTGATGCCCATGCTCACAGCAGCACATTCGTGGTCATACATTTATTTGGGGTACATCTTCAGAGAAATTTGCTGCTGCTGTTTTAAGCAGACACTGAGGTGTCACATTGAGACACGGGTGTAATCTCTGTGCAACAACATCCTTTGGCAGCTCCACAGTGCATAAATTCAATGCTTTGCCAAAACCCCAAATCATTCTTCTCCCAATTTCCATACAGTTGGTTTGTTTCATAGTGTGATTATGTAGAGCCTTTTTAACATCTGCCAGCTTCAGAGGATAAAATCACAGTGCTGCATATCAACAAAACCCAGCATACCCAGCCTGCAATATAAAATAATTTATATACACAAAGCAGAATTTGCATCTTAAATAAGAAGAGATTGTCTCATTCTCTATGGTGTTTTACCCAGCTACTAAAAAATAAATAATTCACATCAGATTGATGGATTGTTTCCTGTACAGCACACGTGCGCTATCATAGCTGACTAAGACAACATGAAAAAACCTTTTGTAATTAGTAAAAGAGAATTGCAGAACACTTGCACATATTGGCACAAGGCAGAAGAGAAAAGGGAACATTACACAGCTGAGCTCAGGTGCCTTCCTCTGTGGAACGGGACTCAGATTTCAACTTCACAAATTCTCTGGCAACCTCATCATTGGTTCTTTGAGAGAGAATCCTCAGGACTGTAAGTCCAGTCTCATCCATGTGAATCCTGCGCCCAAGAGGGCACCAGCAAGCACAGCTTCCTTTGTCCACTATGTCTCTGAGCTGCATCACTGCTATCCCCAGTACCCGATCCTCTCGAGCAAAGCAGTAGTCCTTCACACAAACTTGGAGCTCGTAAGCGTCAGGGCCATCTTCATTCCCCAGTATGCTGAAAAAAATACATGAGTTTACTTGCAGCTTCTCAGAACATATCAATACATTTAAAACAAACAAACGAAAAAGAAGTGTCAGCAGCTGAGTAGAGTGCTAGATGAGTTCTACCAAACTCCAGATGGAGAAGTAAAACATACGGTGTACGCACATTTTTGCTGTTCCACAGTCGATAAAGACAACCTGGCTATTTAAAAAGAGAAAATAAACGACCCTTTCCACTTGCCTTTGTATGTGTGTGCATGTGTTGAACTGCGAAATGAACAGAGCAGAGAACATTAAAGCCATGCTAATAGATTTTCAGCTCTGACAACTTTAAACATTTCTGCTTCTGCTAAGTATTGCTTCATTTCAGTAATTAATATTTTAATTAGATGAAGTCTTTGTTAAAGATTCAAAACCTCCCATTAAAGCAACAGCTAATAGAAATACATCCCCAACCTTTTTGATGTTTCTAAAGCTAAAAGACAAAGAAAAAAAGGCACAAAGATCTCTTCATTTGGAGGAAGTCTGCCTTTTTCCACATCAAAGGAAAATTATGTGGCCTGTCCCTCTCCCCTGAGAAATTTACAGTCTTTTTGCTGGACACCTCTTCTCTTATAAAGAGACTCACAGAGAGGTCAGGGTTGGAAGGGACCTCTGGAGATCCAATTCCCCTGCTCAAGCAGGGTGCCCTAGACTTACTCATTTTTACTGTACAGATGGGAGAAGACTAGTTTGTAGCTCCCTTTGTTGATCCTTTCAAGAAGCCAAATAAGAAGAGATCAATACTCAGCACTGAGAAAGGCTAAAACTGCTACCACTTCCAAGGGCTGTAGCCTTGGAAACAAAGATGCACAAGTTCACATAACATGTCACACAAGTCAAGCTGGGATAAAAAACACACAGAGAAGAAAAAAAAAAAAAAAAAAGCCATAATGAACTTTTTGCCTCAACAATATCAAAAACAGATACAAAACTCATTAAAATAATGGAGCATGGTAAAATATGCTGACAGCACACAATGCTTTTCTGAAAGTGGCCAAAAGAATGCTTGTAAAGAACAAATATCAGCATCCCACCCAGAGCAAAAACTCCCGTAATCTAGCTTTTGCTGCCAAGACACCAAACACTGGGCCAAGCTGCTGGTTTGAGTACTCCTTTGGGTCCTGAGCAGACTGTTTGTGGACACTGGAAAAAACTATCCGTCCTCTGCATCTAAACTTGCCAGATCAGATCCTCAGGTTATTTTTCACACTTACAAGTGAAATGTTTCATTGTATTTGGGAGCCCAATTGTTGCTCTTTGACTTTGTTGTGAACTTCCTCTTCTTGTCACTCTGATGGGGCCCAATCATGGTGATTTCGACAAACGGACGGAACATGCCAGATGTTTGCCACTTCAGGTCGTTGGCTGCCACAACTGGAAAAGAGAGTCACAACCTGCTTTACAATACAAGCTCATTTGTTCCCACTGCTCTGGAAACCTTTCCACTCTGATGTCCTTTCAGTTCTTTGTTTCAGAGGACCAAGTCCAACCCAAAACACGCAAGCCTCCCGACACATTACGGGCAGGATTATTTTGTAGTACAAACACGAGGGTTTTTGTTTTGTTTTGTTTTTCTGTTGTTTTTCTTGTTTGTTTTTTTTTTCCTCCTGTTCTGTAAAGGGAATCTAATGCTTAGGACATCACTTTGCTCTTGCCATATGAAGATTCAAGAAAAACAGGTATTTGTGCAGCTCTGCCAGTTCAGTGTTTAACTCTAGATCAGCTGCAAAGTAAGAAAAAACAAGGCATTTTGGGGCCTGATTTTGAAGTCTATTGAAAAGAAAAATGAGACTGTAGGTAAGACAAACAAAGCATATGAGCTGTGGGTGGTTTCAGAAACCACAATTATTAGCTCTTTAATTCTCATTTTCTCTCAGGTCATTGCAGGAGAACAGACGGAAGCATAGAAAATAGCTGTAAAAGTCAGCTTTTGCATTGCAGTATAGATTTATCCAGGAGAAGAGAGGCCTGGAGAGCTGTTTATATATATCTTTAGAGGAAATTAAAGTAGTTAAATATGCTGTATTCAAGCAAAGGAGATGAAGGAGGAAGAGGAAGCCTGAGATGAATCACTACTTTGGTTATTTTCAGAGCAGCTCTTTGGGGATCAATTTGGCCTTCAGAGTGGAGGAGAGGAGACACTGAACTCTTCCTGGCTCTGCGATTTCTTGGTTACACTGAGCAATTTTGCAACATCACTCTGTCATGCTGCTGTGTTCTCTGCAGAACAAGTTAAACTGTAGGGTCTGGTGAGAGCCATCTGATTTTTGTTTACTTCATGTATCGTTGCCAATAAACAACGGGACTGTACGTTGCCATGTCATTCACTGGCCTGGACAAGCTCATTTACTGTTCCTCTACACGTTTCTGATGTGAAACCAAAAAACAATTTTGGATTCACATCCTGCAAATTCGCACAGAAATATAATGACTTCCAACTGGAAATTTGCCTTGGTCCAATCACAAAGCCTGAGCACAACACACGCTTTGTCCTACCTTTCACTGTGACCTTGTGTTCACCAGTTCCTGGATGGGTATACAGGTCGATCTGTATGGACACTTCTCCCACAGGATCGTCTACACCAGAGCCTGTTGGAAGAAAATTGACACCCCCCCGTGCACACACAGATTATTGCTTATTGGCCTCCATCTTTGCCATATGGCCTCAGCAGACAATAGCATTTTCACAGGACACCTTCCATAGCTGGCTTTTCAGTGAGCGCTGATAATATAACATTAATGCAATTAACAACAGGCTTGCATGCCCAACAAGCATAAACACTAACGTTTTCTTTTTGCACTCCACCGTAAGAATGACATCCTATTGAAGAATACCAGTAAGAATTTAACAAGAATTTAAGCTACCTAAAACTCGACAATGGACCCTCAGAGAAAAAGGATTTTTCCAGAGGTTCCTTCCAAGCAATTATAAATGCATGCAGGCATTCCAGTGGTGTGCATCAGCATTCCCACCAGCTCATGGAAGTAAGGACAAAAATTAAAAAATATAAACCACAATAAAATAAATAAATAAATAAATAAATAAAAACCACAGAATTAGTTTAGGTTAAAAAAAAAAAAAAAGAAAGAAAGAGATGTTAGTGATTTTCACTGAGCCATAGTGCAGTCTCACCCTCCAAGAATGTCTCCATGCTGTACATCACATCAAAGCTGTCATCCTGACTGCCCCCACCTGTTTCCCTTCAGAAGATAATGAGAATCCCTAACTGTTGTACTCCAAAGGGGATAAGAAAGAAGCACTCAACTTGCATCTCATTTCTCTTCATCAAATAGGCAGGGAGAAAACAAAATGTAGTTTCCACAGAAGAAAATGTAACATTATAACAGCAGGAGAACATCACATGAACCTTACAATTCTTGTGTGATGATGTTTTCAACATTTTCACTTTTAATCATAATTATCATGCAATATGGGGAAATGACATTTATCTGGGTAGGAAAATCAAGATGTCATGTAAATTGCAGAAGACGACTGTTTGCAAAATGAAAATTAAGTTATTTGATAAGATAGTGAGATTGCTTTTACTTTCTCTTTGATAACTGTCTGATCTGAGGTTGACAATTAGCAACATGGTTGTAATTGGGATACCTACAGGGTAATTGGATACCTAAGAAGAGCAGCGTTATTTTGTTAATTTTGAGGCTAAGATGCATTACGAAGTGAAAGAATGGGTGTGTTTGATTGAAATTCAAGATAAGGAGCTTGAAGGATATCATTAAACAAACATTTTGATTAGATAGATCTAACATGTCAACTTTTACAAGAACAGTCTGCAGGCAGCAAAAACATTAATTGAAGAAAACAGGAGGTTGAGAGCTAATCTGTGCAATTCTCTGAAGAGAACTACTTGGCACAGAAGAACTGTAGGCAGTGAAAGTCACACTAATATAGGAGTAAAAGTATCTGTGCAAACATAATCTCAATTCATCATCTTAGGGATAGGTTCTCATTCCTGACCTGAGCACAATAGACAGCCTGTAGGCTGCAACATTTGTACATCATCTTGAAGGCACTGTTTTATCCTCACGCAGTAGGGATGTGCTCCCTCTTTTCTGTATCTAAGTACAGAGCTTTAAAATCAGTAGGCTTAATTATTGACCTGACCCATCTGATGGTGCAGGCATATCACTCCTGCTGTCAGCGTTTTCTGTGGGAACAGACGAGGTTACCAGCAGTATATATATGCATAACAACTTTGTCAAGTTGAACAATCTAATAAACATCAGCTGCCAAACGCATAGGTTTTCATTTTGCTGATCTTCAGTGCAATGAATGGGTTATGAATGAGATACTGATGCTTCAGAGGAGTCTTAGCAGATCCATCCCATTACCCTTGAGGGAGACAAAATCTAGATTGGTTTTTTTCTTCTACCTTCACTCTCATTTTTTTACACCAAGAATTTGTTCTATTAACTGATATGTTTACAGAGACAAGAAAGCTACTTAATAAATATCTGTAAACAGCCAGTGAAAAATATTCTGATCACGTACAACTGTATACATACACATGCTTGCACATTTAGTGGCAAGCAGATTTAAATCTAGATGTGAAAGCTTCATTGGTGTTGTGATACTGGAAGGTGAAACTGCAAAATTGAGCTCATGCAATGTCTTACAAACATATTTCACCTAAGACAACAAAAAGACTTCAGACAGCCGAAAATAAATTGAGAGATGAAACACAACAAGACTTAATTTAGGGTTCTCCTGAACACCCAGACTTTTGGCTACCCGTCAAGACAGATGGTTCAAGCTCGGCCCCAGGTTTGAATGCATATCATACATTACCATGTATTACAGTAGGCCAGCTCTGCAGACTATAAGCATGCAAGTCTAAGACTTGAAATAGCAATTCACAGCAATAAAGGGTAGGGAAACAAGTTCATAGCATCTCTCAAAATACAATCCATTTTCAAGACAGCTTTCACATCCCATAAATAACTCTCAAGCTTCAGGACAGGCTCTCAGGCAGGGTACAGACTCCCACACCGTGCAACCCATGTCTCTGTCTGTGGGATGCAAGCATTCTGTGAAAGTTCACTTCTACAAGGAGCTACAGGGAATGGGTCTCTGGAAAAGGTTTCTGAGCACGGGCAAGATGACTTCAAAAGCAAGGCAGTTGGCTAATGTTGTTATGGTAACAACATTAGCCTCAAACATACCCTTATCAGGAAGAACGTCCTCATTAGCGGTAAACCTAATACCTTTCCCATCATGCACTAAGACATGAATTCAAAAGGCAAGAAGCAAGCAGGACAGAGAGAGAAGAGTGTGAATTACAATGCAATTAGTGGCGTCACTTAAACAAATGCAAGACAAATATTCTACCTCTTAACAGACAAAATATCCTCTTAGATCTGCTGTACCAGCCCCAAGTCTGCAAGTAAGGGATTGTCTGGGATAAAACAATAACAGAATCTGCGCTGGCGTAACTCAACTGCAAGCTCTTATCCAACTTTGCAGAACAAATGTTTAACAGCATTGTGCCACAGATGCCTGCTCAGTAAGATAGATAACTCACAAACTGGAAGGTGCAACTATTGAGCGATGAAGTAGGAGAGGCGAACACTCAGCATTTAAACAGCTTTGCATGCAGCTATTTCCTCCCATAGGCTTGTGGGAAGCTTGACTTAGGCAAAGGGAAAACATCAGTCAGAAAGAGCTCTATAAAGCAAACGTCAGCTGAAAATACTCGTGCTGTCTCTTCTGTCCCTCCAATGCATATGCAGATCTCCAAACTATTCTACCAAATGCGGTTACTCAGAAGCATATACAAGCAACGTCCTTTTCTAGCCCCTATCTCGGGAGCAACTCATGCTTTTCTCAGAGATATCCCATCACTGACATTACAGGTATTCGGTGGTGTAGCTCCAGTCTTTTGTTCCCCAAACAGGGCCCCAAACTCTCAAGACTAGTAACGCAGATGATGCTGATTTGGACCAGCTCACTGGCTCAATATGCCCAGTGCCTGTCCCTCAAAATACATCAGACAAGCCACCAATGTCATCAGTCAGCTGTGTGACATAACTGGTGGCTTTATAAGGCATGCATCTTATGTACCAAAACTAGAGCTTATTCTATCTAAGTTTCTTTAAAAAATTAAAACAAATACACACTCTTCTGTAGCAACTCTGTACACTCCTACTGCTCTCAGATTACACTCAATTCTCTCTGTATAGCTGCTAAAAACTTTCCCTTACTGCAGTTTTACAGTGAAGGCAGATACTACATGCAACTGCTTCCTCATACTAGTTTTAAATTTGCCACTTTCCAACTTCAACAGAGCATCCTCTTCCTCTAACTTTAAACACCCATAACACTAGAATCGGGAGTAGAACAGCAGTGCTGCACATATCCTTACATCCCATCTCATCATAACAATGTAATACGACCTAAAAAAAAAAGTTAGTAGTCAAAAAAATAGCTTCAATTCGTGGTCTGGACTTATTATAGAAGCATGTGCCATAGAATAGCAAAGATTGAAAACGCATTGTGTACACAAGCTTCCAGTTAACAAGTATTTTGTATAACTCTAATAGCAACAGGAAGATCCTGGAGTCTCTTGGTGTAGTAGTCTTTGACCTGTCTGGCCACTGGATGTCATCATTGCTCTGCTGGGACGCAGTTATAGGACATTTCTCTCAAATGCAATACTAACTTGTAAGTTAACTTCTGCAGTTTAATGCAGTATGCTTCAACCTAAGCAAGTACATATTTGTGCTGATGAAGGCAAGGATGACTCAGTTCCCAAAGACTACACTCAACAACTTTTCACTTTAAAACAAGCCTTGCTGTATCTAAGAATTCACAGTAATTTCTCCACTGGTTGAGGAATAGCAATACCAAGCAGTCTCATTCACATACCAGGGAAGCATGTGTTGGCTAGGGAGTGCTTTCCCCTTGATTTCAGGGCTTAGTCCATCAATACCCTGGCAGAGTTCATGTAGTCTGTGGGGTCATCAGCTTGCACAGGTTTGGGGGGATTGAAGAAAACACTATCCCCCAGGCAGAAAGATTGCAGAAAGACACCCTCCATGGAGTTTTATTTTTGTTGCTGGGATATAATAGCTCAGTGCTTCTATCTAAACAGCCTGAAAACTTAAAACATCAGTTTCAGTTTTGACCTAACCTGTATTAGGCATCTGTCCCCTTCTCCCTGAGATTAACAAGATTCACAGTCAGCCAGTGAAGGACCCTGACTATAGGTTAAATTATTCTGTACAATGGTCTGGAGACACTTCTATGAAAGCAATGGAAGGTGGAGGCAATTAACTATTTACCACTTCTCAGTCGATGAAATAGCACCATTATTGTGACTTCTCAAACAAAGAACTCCAGTGACCCATCCCAGCAGCTTACTAAAATGTTGTGGTGACTTGCAATCATCCAGCTAGTATACATCCTGTAGCGTCTGCAAACAAAAAGCCAGTGCTGTCCTTACTGCTATAAGAGACTCTTCCCTTTACAGGCAGCATGTAGCTCTGACTCATCACATTGCTGTCAGTCAGCATTAGTCAAAACCACATGTGCCACTGGCAACTGGCTTGTGACATAGGCACCAAATAGTTTCTGCAGTGATGTCTTGCTGAAATGGTCTCTCACACCACCGCCTAAGTCTCAGCACAGTAACTTCACATTTCACTTTGTCTAAGCCACCCACCCACATTAATTCACAAAACGTGACTGTTAACATGAGAACTGCAGAAAAAAAGACCACAAACCCCCTCAGGACTCGTTTCACATATTTCTGTTCTCTCAAAATGTAGATGTTGAGGAGGAAATAACCCATTTTCCCTCCTTACCAGTTTCAAAAGCTCTGAGCTGTCACATTTCCAGAAATGTTACTGCCAAAAGCACTCTACAAACTGGCAGAACAAGACAGAGCACAGGCAAACAGAGCAGATAGCTCCATTCAACTTTGTCAACAACAGAGAAGTCTCACCCTGAGCTGTCTGAGTCTGCACAAAGGTTTTGATGAGAGTGTCTGTGGTCTGAGTGTAAAGAGAGAGAGCATAGCGAAGTGATTGCAGGTCTGGACTCTTCTCCAAGAAAGTTTTCTTCAGACCATTCCCACCAGCATGGAAATATTGCTAAAAGTAAAAAAGAAACAGGAAAAATACTGAGGAAGAATCACAGTGAGCAACCAATATTTACAATCTACTGTATGCATAGACTGCGAAGGACAAAATTCACAACACAGGTTCTGTGTTCGAAGCCCACGTCTTAGCAGACCAGCTGATCCCAACTGCTCATGACTTTCCTATTCCAAAACCCTTAAACTTAAGTATGCTGACTAAGACACCTAATGTCTTACTAGCTGTAACAACAGCAGCAGACTCCTGTCATCTCCTAAAGTGGGACAGACACTACCCTTCCAAATAGCACTGAGGATGTGGAGCAAGGGAACAACAGAAGCAGAAGTGGGATCACTTACTTTGATAGTATCCAGTGCTAGATCCAAAACAGCACACTGCTTTGGAGTGAGACTCCTAGTTTCTTCTCTCACCATATGATCCTGCAAACAATAATAATAATTGATATTAGTATTCCATCAGACACTAAAGGAAAAGGAGTTCCCAGTATCACCTCTTTCTCTGGATTCATGTTGTGGCTACTTAACGGGGAGTCTCAGAATCGTTCATTACAGCTTAACTTGAAAATAGACACACTTCCTCTGTTTCTTGTAGACAGAGAAAAATAAGGAAAGGAATGGATAAAGATAAGAGATGATGTAAAAATCAGTTTGCCTCTAAGAAAATCCTAACAGCAGTCTGCTTGCTACCCCTGCCATTTTACAGCATCCACAGTAGTACTCTCAAAACACCACCCGAAGCAAGTAATTCTGAGAACTGGATATTAGGCAAAGTTGTTAGATGCGTTTTGTGCATTTTATCTCTTCCATCTACAAAGATCACTACCTTATCATATCACTAGTGTAAAGGAAGTAAAACAAACAAGAATTTTCTATGAAATAACTTTGCTAAAAGAAAAAGTTGTCTCTTTGGGAAGGAATTCCCTTCCCTGCAGTAGGAGTATATCCCTGTTAGGTTGCTATCTGACTGCCATACTTTGGTATTCCATTACGGTCTTCTCTGACCGAATGGAATCTTCTTCTGCACAAACCCAAATTCTAACTATTTGGCCTGTTGGAGGATCAGATCAGATGGCTGCAGCCTGGATATCGAGGCATTCTCGAAAAATACACAGGCAAATCAGGCAGAGGCTACTTATCCCTGCTTTGGTACGAGGTATTTCCCAGTAGATAAGTCCACTGAATAGTCTTTGAGCACAGCAAGCCCAGTGTGAGGCATGGTGTGTGTTTCACACTGATAAGCCTGCTGGCTATCTTGCAGCCTAGTGATTCCTCACATCGCATGGTGATGTTGCCATTCATTTCCACCATGCTCTGCCCCTGTAGCCTGATGGGGATGGGGCTTACTGCAGTCCAGGAGCAGCACTAGGCATGTACAATCCTTTTCAGACATCAAGCAAGCACCTTTGCATGGGGCTACATTAAACTACGCAGAAGGTGCTGCTCAAGTCTGTAGTACTTCAGGCAAGTTTGCTTTCTTGAGAAGCAGAGATGCCTGAACATGCCTCTTTCTCCTTTTCAGACTGGTCCTGGCCTGGGAAGCTACATGCAGCAGCAGCACATTTGGTAAGCTGCAAAGCATCTTCTGTTGCAACAAGTTGTCCTTCGGGAAGCAATAGCTCTCCTCCCTCTTTTTCATGAACTGGGAGTAATTCAATTGAAGATGATGTAGCTTCTTCACACTTCAGTACACAGGGTAAAACATTATTTCTCTGTCTGACAGTCAGATTAAGCACATAATCAGCCAGCACCCAAGGCCACTTCACAGGAGAGGTCTATTTTGTCAGGGTAGCTGTGCCCCCAAGGCAGAGAACTTTCATGTCTGTTGAAATAAATTTCTACGTCTGCATGCCAGACTCCCCATTCTGCAATAGAAACCAGGTGGTCAGCGTATTTTTCTTAAACATCTGAAGAGCTTGCTCACTCCTGCTCTGAGTGGTCACCCAGATTATGTCCGTGTTGTTGCTGCACAGCAAGATACCATTGCTTTCCAGAGTTTCCCAGTGTCATTTACTTCAACACATTATGTAAAAATACCCCTGAGATTGGACTGGTAATACTTGCACCTACACATAAAAGAGCCCACGACTGTCATTCCCCTGTGTACGTGCCCTCTGCTCATCCCACACTGTTCCTATAAAGGACTGTACAGTGTGCTACCCTGCACTTTCCAGATTGCGAGCCACAAATATTTACATCAAATCATTACGTAACTGTAAGTGGAAGTCGTCAAAATCTTTTCCTGGTCTCTCACATTCATCTTTGTATTCTACGCAGGTACTCTCAGAAAAACCTGCAAAGTTGGAGCTGGGCTGGTTACCCTCGGGGCAGTTCAAAGGAGAAGGTACTGCTCCCTGCTCCAGCTTCTGGCTCTGCAGGGCAGGCAGCAGGAGCAGACTGTTTGCACTAAAGCAAACCAAGCAGAAGGAGCTTGATAATAAATGGGAGGCAGATATCTGGCACCAAGGTGCTAGTTTTATGGTTGGTTTTCCAAGCGTTTTAAAATGCACTGGGAAATTGATTTGTCATCAGGACAAGAGCCTGTGCTCATCAGGTCTGTCAGGTTCAGTTTTCAGCTGAGTTATCTGATTCACTAGTGCTCTTTTCCCACTGTTCTATTTAAGACAAATGAAGGCTTCAAATCCATGTTGTAATTTTCTCAGGCTTTTACTGAAATGCACAGGAGAGGGGCTCTGAAGAGCTATTTATTCATGCTTTCCCCATTAGCTCGTACATGCCTGTAAAAACAAAAGGACCAAAAAAACCCACCCTTGATGCTTACAGAAACCCAAACAATTTACACTCTTGTAACACCCTTACTCTTCTGGAAATTTTTGGACAGTGTCAGTTCACACCATCTGTTTGAACTAACGGTCCCCCAGAATTCAGGTAGCAGAGTGCTTTCACACTTGCATAGAGCTTTGTTGCCACATATAAAATCTTGTGCACCTGTGCTGCTTTAGCCCTATATGTGGATATGCAAATAAAGTTTGAAAATACACCAAGGCTTGCCTGATTTCCATGTGTACATGCATTTCTAAAATGCAGCCCAGAGCCAGCAAGGTTAAGCTTTACAGTAACTGAACTGAAGACAAGCTGCTGCTGGGGTTGGCCTTGATCTGACCAGTGCAAATGGAAAAAGGCAAAGCTTCCAACTCGTTCCTGGCAAAAGGCACTTTGTGTATTTTAAAAAATTCCAGTAAAGAGAGAATAGGGAGGAAGTAAAAAACAACAGTGAATGTCACTAAGTCTGAGAACACAAGAATTTCACAGGAACTCTCTCAGTTGTCTGCATAAACTTGACCTCATGACCTGGGAGGAGTAACAGGGAAAATTCAGAGCTCATCCTTCGAATACAGATGTGCACAAAGAGGGCAGGGATGGCTTCTCCTCCAAATGTCAGGTACCCTCTGCTGTTTTTCAAATGGGAAGGGGACACTCACAGAAAGAGGGGATCACAGTTGGAGTCTGTGGTCCAGCTCCCACTCTTCCAGTCTGGTTACAAAGCTCCTATCTCCCCTTTTCTACCATGGAAGTGACATGAAGCATTGTAAGCACAGGAAACAGAGGAAGTGGTGCAACCCCCAAGAGTCACCATGTCACCAGGGAGAACCGCCTGGCCGTGGGAGTGCACAGGGTCATCACCAGCACTAGTGACAGATGACAGCTATTCCCCTTGGGAGCCACACTTGAACAATTTATGTTATGCCACTGTTAACTGTTAGTATTGCAGCATCAAAATGTAGCTGGAAAAAAGCACGTGCATCTAAGGAGTCATGTCCAGATCCTTACAAGGACTTCTAATAAGCACTGCCTTAAATGAATTGTGTACTGCCCTGAATCATAACTGTGTATGTAAAACGTGTCTGCTGGGCAAGGGAAATAGATAGCTATGTAAGAACAACTGCAATAAGTGCACAAGACAGAAAATATCATGGGAAGAGATGAACGTCTTCTGAAATTGCACTAATCACTTAGAAGAATGCCCTTGGCCACGAGAAGTTTTCCCTGATCATCCTCCAAGACAGAGTTCACATTTGTCGCCATCTTTCTTGCTGTACAATTTGTACACTGTGATGCTTTAGATTTAGACCTCTTCTTGCACAGGATCTCCTTTGTAGCACAAGTCAAACCACAGTTTGCAATTTGAATGTTGTAAAGCATCACTATTTTCATACCACTCCTTTCGTGACCAGTGAATTAATGCTTGATTGACTTATGATGAGGTGGCGTGCACTTAGTAATGCTCGTGTCATGCACTGTCACGTCATGCAGTGTCAAAACACATCAACATAGCCTTCATGCTAAATGCCAGCTTGCCTGTAAAGAGAGCCCACGCAGAAGGAATTTACAGACACAGGCTCTGTTCCATAAGCAACAGTTATTTTTGTAACAGTTCTTATAATTCATCAATAGCTAGCACAAGCATCTTTCCGACCGATATCTTGCTACCAGGATCACATAAGGGACTCCCTTTTATAACAGGGGATACAGAGGAACTGGCCAGATATTAATCTCTCTACTTTTTTCATTTTTAATAGATATACCAAACTGATCACTGTATCTATGGAAGAAATAAGCTACTTTGATGATTAAACCCACAATAAAATTTAGCACTTCATTTCAACACAATACTAACATTAGCAGGATGCATTTAAAAGCACATTTAATGCATTTAAGAGCAATTCTTTATAATTGCATTCAGCCACAGACCATGTGAAGCACAAGCCATGCTATGCAGTACTACACTTCTATGGTTAAACACAAGGACACAAACACACACCATGCACAACAATACCTTCAACTTTGACAAGTGTCCCAGTTCCTTAGCAGCACTGAAAATCAACTGTGTGCCCTATGATTGTAAAAAGTTAGAGGAGAAAGGAGGGAAAAACATTATAAACAACCTTTGCATATTTTTCCTTTCAGCAAGTCAAGTCAGTTCACAGACAGAACTTTACATAACCATCGCAAGGCCAGTCACAACAGCTTGTCTCCTCGCCACATTATTATTACCTAGTGTAAAACGTGACATTTCCGTATATGCCAAATCCAGAGCTATTTCAGAGCATACTATCCTGCTAGCTTTCTTACTCTTGCTTGCAGTGGCCACCTATCCAGAGGGGATGCACCCTCAAACAGCTTGCACAGGCTGGGGGTGAAGGCAGCGTACTGGCTTCATCGCCAGGTGCTCCTCTAGATTTCGAGTCAAGACTAAACACACATGAATAAATGCTGGCTAAGACTGTCCAAAGCAAAGAGCACACAACTGATGGCAATCTCTCTGAGGAAGTAGAGAACAATCAATAGGGTAGGGGTAAGCACAGCCCAGGTAAGAAACAATTGGATCTGAGCAGTTTTCAGGTGAGACAATGGCAAACGAAATCCAGTATATATTACAGCATCTCTTTTACAGATCAAAAGCTTGGCCATGGCTCTTCTTCCCCCACAGTAGCTTATTGATGCTGTATGACCAATGAAGAAACAAAAAGTGACAATAAATCCCAATGACAGAAAATTTTGCTTCAAGCCACTTACACACTAGAATAAATATTTTATATTTTTTAAAATAATTTCCGTGCAATGGTTACAACAAAAATATTTTTCATTTTTTCCCACCACAGAATTTCTCTCTTGTGTAATACTCCTTTTGCCTGGGGACTTAAGCCCAAAATGAAGTGAGAAGAAAAAAGCAACCAATCTAATTCTCCCGCCTCTCTTCCCAGAGACATTTTGTGGGGCACACTGGAATTTATTTTCTTCCACTTTGCTCTCTTTCATTGATCTACACTTGACTTTTTCTTCAAAAAGTCACAACTGCCTATTGCTCCACTTGTAATAAAACCCCAGCCTACTGTAATTCTGGCTACGAATAGTTCATCCATCATATCGTGAAACTTTGCTCTCTGCTTCAGCCCTCTACACAAACAGCTATGGGCTCTTCCCTACTTAAATGTCGTTTCCATTATCTGTCTCAGGAAAGCTTTAGGTATGTCAGGAGAGATGTTCCCTCAGAGATGATCTTTGGCTCTCCTCACTTGCAATCAGTCATTAGGGGCTAGCAGTAGAAGTATGTGTAAATGTCACCGCAGGTACCACTTACAAAAAGCCTGAGGCATGTCCCAGCTGAAAGCCTGAAATAAGATTTCAGGGACAATCAGACACCCTGGTGGGTGGCACTTTCCACCCAGCAGGGTCTTTCTGCTCAGGAAAACACCTGGGAGAAGATACAGCTTGTCATCTTTGGGGACTGCTTGCTGGTTCCATAAGGACCACATTTCCCCAAAGGTGTCCAATAAATGAAGTTCTTTCTACAGCCCTCCTTCGCTTTCCTCTACTATCCTTTCTTATCTCAGTAGTCTTACATCCTCCTACTTAACCACAACTGCCTATCAACATTGCTCATCCCCAACTCCCTGAAATGGTAAGATGGTAAAATGCGAGACCACAATCATTATATTGTCCTTTGCCCCCGCCTGTGCCACTTAGCTTGTTTTCTTTGCTTCATTCTTCAGTATTTACTTATCTGTTGCCTTTTAACTCAGTACTCTGTGGAGAAGGAACAGTGTATTTGCAGAGATGACCCCGTGAACTAGGTTCTACTGCAAAAATCATTGTTAAGAGCATTTTGATATTTTTTTCATTGGATTAAAAGTTAAGATCAGCCCCACTGATGCACTTCTCTGAGCAGAAAACCATCTTTATACCTGTCACTAGAAGTTGCAGCTATCATTGTACAGAAGAAAAGCAGAGGCAGTTTACAGCTTGTTACAGTAATACTGGGAAGACTGAGCTGCTCTAGGGACACTGGACACCCTTTCCCCATTACAGCAGCAATCCAGAAGTGAATTTCTAGATGAGATACTTTTTCTTTAGCTTCTGAAATTGCTCAAACTGAAAGACTCTGTGACCTGAAATCAGATAACATCTTGATTTGCTCCATCCATAACCATTACCTAACCCTCATTGTTCCTCAACCTTTTGTCTGAATAGAAATCAATACAGAATGAACATTATTGACTTTATAGATAAGTAAATTCATAACTCTTAAGCAAAAAAAAAAAAAAAAAAAAAACAAAACACGCAGGCAAGAATAATGCATCCAAAAAGAGAAGCTTTTAAAATGAGACTGGGAGCTTTCACTTGCTGCCGGTACTTAGTGGACAATATAAAATAGTACACCTCTCTAAAAACTGAAAGCGTATAAAATCTTCTGTATTTCCAGCAAGCAAGGTAGGGCAATGATTGCATTCCAGGAGCAACGAAGAGAGAGATTTCACTGTGGGCCACACCAAGTAATCCATGGACATGGATTCAGCCAATGTTTTGGTACCCAACAGTGAATGCTGTCAGATGTGCCTGCTGTTCTGTGCGATTGATCATACAGCTTGTTTGACTTACAGGTCTTAAAACATGGTTTTCAAGCCTGTTGACCAAGCAGAAAAAAAATACACCCCCCCCCCCGGGTTTGTGTTTTGTGTTTTTACACAAACTGGACTTTCAAAAAATCAAGTGAGCATCCTCAAAACACAGTAACATTAACGCTTCTTGATCCAGGATCTTCAGCATTCATTGGACTTTTTTTTTTCCCCCTATATATACATACACACATTTGAACAACATTAACTAGCCTAGGCACGTAGTCTCCCTGCTGCAGGCTTCAAAGGAGGGCAGGTCAGTAACACTGAGCAATACCCAATGACGCGATACGCTTCAAGGAACAAAGCTGATAACTGCTCTTCAGTTCTTCTTGCCCATTTTTCTAATCCTCATCAATCAGTGCCAATCTCTGTCACTGTGTCTGCAAGGAGAAGTTATTTTACTGTTATATAGAGTTTGTCATCGATGTTGGTAACGCCTAATGAAAATCTGGACAGCTCCTTTCTCTGCCAAGCAGCATTCTTGTAAACAAGATTCTCAAAAAGTTATTTATTCATGGAAAACATTGCAAAGCTTTACAGACAGCATTTATTCCAGGGCAGCTCTAGGGAATTAAAACAACTACACTCACATATTGTGTCATTTTGAGAAAGACTGCCAACAATAGAATTAAAATTTCAAGGATTGAAGATGAAGGGAAATTAAGACCTTCCTATGAACTGTATTTACCTAGGTCTGTGGCAAACACAGCTGAAAAGGGAACAGACCTTGGACAATGCTGGTTTGCCTGGTTGTTTCCATGACAATAATTATACCTTCCTAAACTTTTTGGAAACCTGAAAAACATCTGTAGTTTCCAACATGGAGATTTTAAATTCAGTGTTAAAGGTATGAATTTGTTTTTCCCCAGCAAAAGCATTTGGAGAAGGACCATCAGCTGACTCAAGTATAATTGTTAGAAGCCAGAAATGTACTGATTTATATTCCAATAGACTCAAACTCTTACAGTTTAACTGTTCTACTGCTTAGTTGACAAAGTTAAGAAACAAAAGCCTACTGCAAGTCTTTTGAATTCCAGTCCTATTTTGGAAAATGTGTTATTACTCAGACTTATTTTCTGAGACATAAGAGTGCAAGGAACTTTTATGTGGTATTGTACATTCCTTTCTCAAATCATTTGAATTCATACATTCAACAACAATGAGATCTGATCCTTTATTAGCAGCATTTAAGTTAATTCTAAAAAACGTCATCATCATTTGCTACTACCCATTAAAAATCAGACTTCTTAAATGTGTCATGGTATATTAAACACTGAGAAAATAGGTTTAAAAGTGGGAATGAAAAAGGGACAATTTCCTCTTGGTACAGAAATCTGAGCTTATGTACAGTTCACAAAATTGTTTCAGTGAAGACTAAGAAAAATCTCTCCTCGTCACAGAGGCAGTCTTGGACATTTTCCCCCCAGCTAGCAAAAGGGAGAGATTTAAACTAACACAAGTTAAGAAAGGTTTCAGAAAACCTCTCACAGATACAGTCTCCACTGGAGTATTGCCCTAGCTTAGCACTGCTCAGAGAAAAGCCTAATGAAAAGCCAGTTTATAAGTCACGTGTAAAATCTGTCTGCAGCTTAAACCAAATTTGTTCTTATTCTGGACCATGTTCTCATTTAGTGAAGAAAAGTCTGATGAGGAGAAAAAAGCACAGCAGGGGCAAGCACAAATGGAGCTTCACATGAATGGCTGCAGTGTACCATGTGAAGTAAATAAAGGAGAGGCTGTGGAGGAATCAGCTGTGTGAGAATTAATCAACTCCTCACTGACCTGAGCAGCCACTGATGAAATGCTATAGTCCCATGTTAAGCAAGGGGGGAGAAAGAAATACATATCTAACCCATTGATATCCCCGAGTGCTGTGCACTGAACCCCAAAATAAGGATTCTCAGAGAGCTATGTTTGCATATCCACTCATCCAAGGCAGAGTGTGTTCAATTAAATGTTGATCTTAACTTAAAACAAGTGAGGCATGAACTGCTCTGTGAATTACTGGAGATCATGTTGCTACTACAACACACAGCCAGTCAATACCCAGACAGGTAGCAGCCAGTCATCTCAAAGTTATTAAGGCACCTGCGTCTCATGTCAGCGTCAGGCCATAAAACTGCCCAAACCCCAATGCATTGTTCACTGGCAGTACTTGACTGCTGTCTCATCTGAGCCTCACCCTACACAAAATCTTCCAGAAGCAGCAGAGAGCAGAAGGGGAAAGCTCAGGTTTTTCTTCCTTGTGTAATGCTGGCTGAACTAATTTATGTGGAATTGACTGGACTGGAGAAAATCTGACATTAAAGCACCGCGCAATGACTGAGTAAAGCAAAGTTAGACTTAGTGCAGCGTGTAGAGAGCATTCAGCAAAGGCAATGACGACTATGAAGCTGGTGAAGGGCCTGGAGCACAAGTCCTATGAGGAGCAGCTGAGGGAGCTGGGGTTATTGTGTCTGGAGAAGAGGAGGCTCAGGGGAGACCTCATTGCTCTCTACAACTCCCTGAAAGGAAGGTATGGGGAGCTGGGGGTCAGCCTCTTCTCACAGGTAACTAGCAATAGGACTAGAAAGAATAGCCTCAAGTAGCTCCAGGGGAGGTTCAGGTCGGAAATGAGGAGACATTTCTTCTCAGAAAGAGCAGTCAGGCATTGGGACGGGTTGTCCAGGGAAGTGGTGGAGTCACCGTCCCTGGGGGGTGTTTAAGGAAAGGTTGGACGTGGTGCTTAGGGACAGGGTTTAGTGGGTGACATTGGTGGTAGGGGGGTGGTTGGACCAGATGATGTTAGAAGCAGTAGGGTTGGAAAAGACTTCCATCATTGTATGATTCTACCAGAGTATATGTTCTATGAACACCATCAGAAACACTTCCGCATCTCCAGGAAGTTTACACAAAGGAGAGAAATTAAACATTCCAGAAACGGGACTCTTTTCTACCATCAATATCCCCTGCATGTTAAATGCTGAAGAGAATTTTTAGGAGGGACACCCTCCCACTGTGGTCCATTGAACACTCAGAGGTAGCACCTGGCTTTCTTTTGCTGAGGACAGGGAGGAAAGCCTCCTCACTATGATATAAATGATTACACAGCTAAAAATCCAGCCATGAACATTTTATATTATCTCAGAAAACTGAGGGTGCGCATCATTACATAAAAAGAGATTCTCAATTTGAAGCTGAAGTGCTGGCAACAAGAATCTATTTGTAAAAAAAAAAATCCTGCAGGTTGGAAGAATTGCCTGATCACAGTTATTGCCTTCTTCATGACAGAAACACTGAATCACACTCTGCCTTTAAAACTCAAAAGTAGCTAGAATAATGCTCAAGCAACTCCTCCCTGGTTCTCTGAGGCCCTTAATCTAAATGCTTCCAATTCTGAAGGGTCATGATAATGCGGCTCTTGCATTATGTATTTTAGCACCTGACCCCATCGAAAATCACTTTTTACAGCAGTTCAACAAAGGGAAATAAATTCATTTTTTTCCTCCTTTATGAATTAAAAGGGGAAATAGAAATGATCATTCAAAATCTGAGCTCAGAGCAAACAGTCATTAGCAAATTTACACCTCATGCTTATTTTGTGCTTAGGAGGCATGACAGCACACTGTCTCAGTGGTTCTGTTTCAGCTGTTGTCATCAAGGCCAAAGGCAAAGGTCTTCCCTCTCTCGGAGAAAGAAATATCTAGTGCAAATTGCAGGTTAGCATCACTTCTCTATATGCTGCAACCCATGAAGTCCACTGAAATTATGTAGGCAAGTGCTGAATAGTGAAAACTGCTATTGTCCTACCCACAACTGGGATGAAATAAATCAGCATAAATTAGCCACAGACCACAAGTTCACTCCAACATAGATGAAAAGAAGTTCTGGATCATCTCCAAATAATGAGGTTGTAGTCCAAACTTCAAGCTGCCTACAACTGAGTGTTATCCCCCAGAGCAGCTGGGCACACATGACTGACATTTAATCAGTTTCTGTGGTTTCTCAAAAGTAGGAAAGAGGTTAATCTTTCATTGTTAAAAATGTCACTACATTCATGACACACGTTCATCCAGCACATCCACACAGCTTAACAATTATATAAAAAAGACTGCCTTTGAAGGCAAACTATCTGGACATGCTTCTAACTCCCCAACACCAGACACACAGAAAGCATGCCAACCCATATTGATGTTAAAACCTTATGGAAGATGTCATTTAAAAGGAAGCCCAGATTAACCACATCTATACAGAGGAACACCTGACCAACACATTACAATAATCAGGCAATTACAATAAAAGTATTTGCAGGCATTGATCTAATGCCAAGAAGCCATCACTAACTACCAAATAAGCCCGTAAATACAGCTTTCTCTAAGGGACTGCAAATCCTTAATCAATGTGATTTGATATACCTGATGACAACTCCTTCTAGATCATGGATTTTCTTTATTTTTTTCTTTCTTTCTTCTAAAAAGAGCGTGCTTTCTGTCTTGCAACCCCACTATAAATAGAGCTGCTGTCTTACTTTACTGGATATATTTTTCCATCCTAGAGCAGGCTACATGCAGACGAATTTACCTGGACAGATGACTCATTAGGCCAAAGAGCTGAGTTACACAGGGAATGGCAACACTTTCTGCTATGAGTCAGGAAGGAGAAAATGCTTTACCGTATGGTCTGTAAGAGGAGGCAGCACAATCAGCTTCTCCATGGTATTCATTACCACCCTCCAGAGCTCTTTCAGCACCCGTTTCAACACTGTCTTTTCACACACAGTCGCAAACAGTGTCAGGCTGTAGGGAGAGAGGAGCAAGAACTGAGCAAATTCAAAGAATGCTATTTGCAAGGAAAAATGAGATGCGCATGGCAGAAACAATGCCCCATCCAAAGCAGTTTCTCATAACGATTGCTTTAAGGGTAAAAAGAAATCTTCCTTTTTTCATATAGTACGGTCTCCCTACCTCCTTGGAGTTCTAGTGCTGAAGACCTTTGGATTATTGACATTTCTGATCTTAGTTATTTCTATTGACCTGGGGATTATGGAAGATATCACTAGGTTATGGTGGTTGGGAATATTCCAAATAAGAACAGATACCACTCAGCTGGTTCCATTTAAGATGCTTCCCACTGTATGGGCTTATACAATATATAGGAAAAACTACAAATACAGAATAATGGTTTCATACCTCCAAGGTTCATTATAATAATATTTGTTGATTTCCTAAATGAATACTTCCTGGACTGTTATGCAGAAATTCCTGCAAATGCACAGCCTCTGATAGCTGTAGAAGTGCCTACGTGCTCCACCTACAGAACCACCTCAAAGCATTTCTTGGACTTATCTATATATTGTTGCAATTGCATTCACCACCCATCACGTGCCATGTGTTTATTCCCTTTTACATAAAGCAAAATGCTTTATCTCCCTATTTATTCCTCCTTTATTGTTGTGCAGGCTATGAAAAAGGCCAAGAAGCATCAGATTCTTCTTCAAATCCCAACAAATGTTTCCAACAGCATTTACTAACTATAGTGGGAGAGCTATAAAACAGGAACTCTGCAGCCAGTAGCAGTGCACAGATGATAGCCAGCTCTGCTACACTGTATAATATCTCCTAGATTTCTTACAGTTAGCAAATGAGCAAAATTAATCAGGGACAAGACTGATATGGGTGGGATGCAGGAGGCAACAAAAATGATTTTCCTTCTGTTATCTAGGAAAGAAAACACTCCAGGCTTGGATTATTATCAAAATAACTTGCTCCACGGTTGTATGAAAAGCCTGCAGTGACCCAGGGACCTACTGATACAAAGGAAGGTAGCTTCTGAGGATTAGTGAAGGCATGCATGGAAAATGCCCACATGAGAGGGCTCCTAGATGTAATGATTGCTGCAAAGAATCACTTATTACATAGTGACCGAAAAGAAAGAGGGGATGATCAATAAAAAACAACAGAAGAAATTTATTTTTTTTAAGCTTTTAAGCCTTCACATCTCTCACAGCATTTTTTTATTATGAAAATGTTTGGCCACACCTTTCAAAATAAAGAACTGCTGTGCATCAGTGAGAATTTTAACTTCTACAGAAATTAAAAACTATTTCTCTTAGTAGACCAAGGCTTAGCTGAAAAAAATTATGTGCAATTAGCAACAAAAAGTCCCTGAACAGCTGAATCATGTGTTAATGGCAACAGTTAATTAAAGCAATGGATCTGCAGTTCACCTAAGCCAAGCTCGACTTGCAGAAAACTTATGTACATCACCTAGTTCAGAAGTTCGTTTTCTAGTCAGAGTAACACTGGGTATGGCTAGAACACACACTCTTGATATGACTGTGATACTGAGCAGTGCATGTATCAAGTTTGCAATCATGTTTTGCAGTATGTTTGCTAATTGGCTACAGTACAATATGTATAGGAGAAAACCACAAATTGAATATTTAGAGTTTACTGTATGCCTCAGACTTTTCCACTACCTGATCAGCAGTGCGTTTGCTGATTGCTATAGCTGCCAGAGGGAGAAAGGGAACAGAGTGAGTTCTGGCACTGCATGAAGAGATGATACATGCCTTGAGAAAAATGCAGATACTGGAAGAAAAGCCATGAGAATTCACAGACTGGATATCTCAAGAACTACCCAAGAACACAGAGCTATTTTTCCTTCCCCCACCCTGTTCCCAATCTGATGTACTGTATGTGTAATGCGTATCTGAGTACTTGCTTACTTTCCATCCAGGAAATCCATCAACGGCCTCAGGACATTATCTGCATCTTGTGCTACTGTGTTTCTGGCATTAGCGGCAACATTTCCTGTCCCTTTCACTTGGCAGAGGATATCAGACATCTGCTTGACACATTCATCAATACGAGTCTGAAAGCTGGGCAGGTAAGAGAAGCAAAAACAAGATTATCAGTGGCAGAGCTATCAGCTCTCTTACATAAGGTAAAAACACTGCAAGCCCATAAACTATGCACTCAATTACATACTCTTCCTCCTTGAAGTTTTCTGCTTACTTACCAGATTTGCTACCAAGATTCATGCTATCCAGTTCCTTATGCACATCATCTACAGACAGCCTACCACCTCTGAATAAAAGACACATCACACTTGAGAGCAATTTGTTCATTCAGCTTGCAAAAATAAATGATCCTTTCCAGATTTTGAGAAACACCATTTTTCTTAGCTAAAGCCACTCTGATATATTTTTGCTTTTTATATATAAGGTGTTATACCACAGAAGTTGGGAAATAGCATAGAGCAATGGCCCTGCACACACACAAGTCTGAGCACCAGAGTCCATTGGCAATAAACTGGTTATGTCCCATCATAAGCCAAGTCTTGAAGATCATAGAAACAGCCTGGAAGCAGGAACTGACTGAAACCAGTCTACTGCCATACAGTCCATGCTATACTGAAATGTTAAATACAGATGTGGGGCTCAGCTGTGCAATGAGCACACTGTGCTCATTGACATGCAAGTGACATGCAAGCCATTAAAGCACAGTTACTTTTCCATCTTTTACTGCTAAGAAGAGGTTCAAAATGAAATAATACAATGGTTAAATATGATGAATAGCACAGTGGAATTGTCAACATATCAAATTCAGTGAATAAAGGGAAATGCTTTGACATTTAATAGAACAATTACTAACAATAGGCTTTACAAGTGACATTTAGCTATCCACTAACAGCATGCAAGCTTGAAACCAGGAAGATAAACTAGTGCTAGTAGCTCAGGTAAAGATTTAAGAGCAGGGACACGGGTTTGGAAACCAGCTTTGTATCTGTGTAAGTGGCATAAACTTGTGTGCGTGTCACTAGGACATGCATGTACTGGGCCCCAGAACACAACTCCTCCTGTCCTGCAGCTCTCAACTTTCTTTCCCATCCCATCCCATCCCATCTTCCCTTTCCTGCAGTGCCACCTCTAGCTTCATGGTCTCTCTGTTTCACTTCTAACCCACATCTCACTGGAGCAATTCCAGACAGACAACAGAGGGCTCTCAGCATGCAACCTCCACTTCCACTTTCCCCGTTTCTAGCAGAGAGGAGTTTGCAACAGTCAGTTGTGGCTACAACAACAGTAGCTTAACCAAAGACGTAAGCCACAAAGAAAATAGTACCAACAATCACCTGTACTGCTGACAGTCCCTATTCTGTTACAGGTTAATCTCACCCCATAGTTCTTCCAAATCCTGCACCAGTTCTGGGACCCTGCTTCAAGATGTTGTAAACACCTAGCCAGGGGATAAAAAATAATGGAATATCTTCAAAGGTTAAAATTAATGCAAGGTAGAATTGTCACCAATTATGAAAAATGGTAAATCAGTTACTGTGGCAACAGGTTCACCTAAAAGCAAGGCTAATGTAGACATACAGCTTGACAGGTGCCCTTGGCAGCAGCAAGTTAAAAGACAGCCTCGCTTATGCTGACAAAAAGGGCGCCTTGCTCCACAATTCCTGCAGGAAATTCCTTCCTTCCTTCACTCCTACAGCCTCCAAGAACAAAACACCAGCTAGCCTTGCATGAAGCGTAAAGCCTTTCACGTTTCCCCTTCTCTGTTGAAATCCTTTAAAGAAGAAAATGCTTCTGTGTCCAAACACAAGCCTCTCAGCACAAAGGTTGTAAGGCTTGTAAGGATATGTGCTGTTTTTTTCCCAGCTGGTGCAATTATCTCAAAGATGAAATAGAGTAAGATCTGCAGTGTCAGGTGTGCACAGTGCTGTAGGAGCACTGTTTACAGACTCTGTACGGAATATTGTGGATATCTGTCTTACCTCCCACATTTACATCCTTCAGAAGATCATATATACAGCTTATACAGTAAACTACAGCTCTGCTTTCCATCCCCTATTACTGTTAAGGAATAAGCAAAGCATCTGAGCTGTCTGACTGGTTAAATCTCTCTCTGGCACATCTCTCTGAAATGCTCCCTGGTATGCATGCCAATACTGAATAATCTCTTTAAATCATACTTGCAAATGTCAAGATTGTACCCTAATTGTCTTGTAGCGGTGACACCATGGAGACAGGTTTCAGATAAAACTCACTCCCTAATTATGATTTCTCACTTATTCCCCATCTAATTATGAATTTTATCAATTCAGCTCAGTTACAGTTGGAATTTCTCCATTTCTTGCTACACCATCCACTGGCAATGGGAACTCCCCACTAGCTCTGGGTGCTGAAATCCAGATAAATGATGACAAATCCCACCAGGATTTTTGGTCTTAAGTACTGAAAATCTGCGGACTGTAAGAGGCCAAGTTGGTGCAATTTATTTTATTCTCTTCACCCATGCTTCAACTACATGCCTGCATTAATCTTGTTATAAAGCACAACATGAAATGAATGGGGTTTATCATGAGAAGTGGTTGGTTTTTGAGACCAGTTTGGAACCCTGTATTTCTAGATTTTGTTTAATTAACATCTTTTATAATAATTTTGTAGTGAACCATAAAGTTGAGCACATTTTTATATTCAGGTAAATTGCATCATGATTGAAAATAAAATTTAATCGCCATCTCTGATGGGCAATTCTTTAAAGAGCTCCTCCCTCGAAAGACCAGAAAACACCATCCATCGCAACATCAGAACAAGTCAATCTCAAATTCTAAACCCATTTTGTTTGTATTCCAACACGCATTTAACAATCAGAAATCAGTCAACTGTTTCATACATTTAGAGCAGAACATTTAAACACAAATGTTACTTCATAAATGCAAAGCTGGAAACTGCTTTCCAAGCAATTAATGAGCAGGCAATTCTGTTACTGACAAGCTCTTCTTACAGAAAAAAAAATAATTCCATGTAATTCAAATAAATTTTACAGTTGAGGGATCTCCCTGTTATATTTCTAAGCAGAGCAATACAGAAAAGAGAAACTTCTAAAAACATTTCTCACTTCTTTATATGGTCTCATATTTGAAAGACTATGAATTTAGGACAAAAAGAAAAATACAATGCACTTGTTACAAGTTTATTTTCTCTTCTTGATATGACTGAGATTAGACAAAAGAAAGGAATGCTTCAAAAACAGGGACCTCCTTATACTCACCTGTTACCAAACACTGCACTCAGCTCATCCAAAACATTGTTCAACTTCACCTGCAGCTCTTTGAGATGGTCACTTGCTTCTGCATCCAACTGTGGATGAAAGAAGAGCACTTAGCTTGAACCCAGAGGGCAGTCTGGTCTCCTTCACACTGCTCTTGTTCACTGTTGAGGCCACTCTTAAAAAGAGCAGGTAAACCATCAACAATGGACTTTGTCAGCTGGGATCCTCTCCACCACTGTCTCCTGCTGTCACAGAAGCTGTGAAATCATCAAAAGATATTTGCCCAAACAGCAGCAAGGGGTTGCCCCAGGCTCCAATAACCTCACAGTCCTCTTACTGATATTTGCGGAGTTAATAAAGAAAGTGAATGTGAACTCCCCATGGCCAACAGCATAAGCAGGCTGAGAAATTAGCAAATACTGTGTGTTACCTTGGGCTCATGGGTCATTTCATTGCTAAGTCTAGAAGGAGATAGGACTGAATTTTTAGACTGGATGTTATTTACTTGTGTGCTTCTCTGTGCATGGTCTTGAAAGATGCTATTTCACCTTCCACCCTGCTGTCAGTATTCAAAAGTAAGATTAACCCAGCCACTGCTCTCAGAAGACTGGACCCCAGCTATTCTGAAAACGCGTACACAATATAACAGCAAGAACTGTTGTGCACTGATCACTTTTGGAAAGCATCACCTCAGTTTTGAGTACTGTGTACAAACAGCTCTATTCTCACACTGATCCGGACAGCTTTTCCGGTGCAACTATTCAGAGAAGACTTGACGAGAAAAAATTAAAAAGTGCCCCAAGCACTAAATGGATGCTGCTGACATCTTGGTATATGCTGTAAGAAAAGTGCTTGCTCCAGTATTACCAGCCCAAAGCCATCTGTTTTTGCATTCAGCAGTGCCCTTCACTCCTGTCGTAGTCATCATTCCAGCCTCAAAAGAGCCAATTGTGAGGAACCCACCTCTGTGTACACATAACACCACGTGTTGAATGCTTAGGGATCATTTGCTTTGAAAAAGTAACTTGGAAGACATGTTTCTTTGTAGGCAAGCTTCTTGTAAAACAAAAATCTTCCAGAAATGTTTGCATTTGGCATTCAGAATTCCAGCCTTACCTCTAAGGCAGAGTACCTATTTACCAATGTAATGGGCCAGATGGTTACCAAACAGTTCAGACTTGTATGTTTTGTCTACACGTACACCTATACAGGATTTGACCATGACTGGAGCACCCACTACTGTACTCAGCGCTGAAGCCCACTTTACATTCCTCACCATATGTTAGAGAAAGCTGAGCCTTAGGGGATTTGGAATTTGATCTGTTCATTTTCCTTTGGAAGCTGGTGTGGTAAACTGACTCTCTATGAAGCACTTGAAACCGTGCTAATGAAACTCCTGGATCATTTAAAGAATAGAGGGAAAATAAGCAAATGATTACTTAAGCCTTATAACTTTAGGCATTGGTAGCTGTAGCTATTTTTCTTTATTAAAGTGAATTTGTATTCTTATTACCTTTAGAACTCACTACAAAAGCAGAGGAAAGCTAACATAATGCCAATCAGCAGTCTTTCTAGCCAAACTTATAGGTAACAAAAACAAAAACAGCATCTGTTGGTGGTGGTTTGTCTTGCCCTTACATTTTCCTTCCCTTCTTGTACTATGTGAAGGGATGAGTCACAGGCTGCCTGGATTGCTCTTTGTAATTAAAAGTGCTGAGCAGTCTTCTGGTTCTGGCCATTTCTGGTAGGTTTGAGGCAGAACCAGTTCAGGATCCATCCAAACATCTCAAGAAACTGCTTTTGCAGTTGAGGAGAAAACAAAACAAAACGGAACAAAACAACAACAATAAAAAGAATTGGCACAAGACACCTATTTCTCTCTATTTACTTCTTCATAAGCTACCAGAGGCATGTGTAACAAGGTTTGGATGTCTGAGGTCAGAATCAACAGCCGATTGCTCCGGTTCATGAACCATGCAATTAATGATTTGTTCTACCATGAGGTGACATGGACAGCTCACCAACAACCTCTGAGCTTCTCCTTGCTATTATATTGTTGACTGCAATCTCATCTTCTTGGGAGCAGAAGAAAGGCTGATTGCCAGGGCTGGGACTGCAAGAAGGGACAGCCGGAGCAATGATTTGCCAAGGGGATGAGCTTCATCATCTGTGGCGAGAAGCTGTCCCTCCTCCAGCATATCAACCCATTGCTCTCTGGGTGCGACTGGCAAGACAGTCGTGCAAGTTTAACTTCAACGTGCCCAGCCTTACCCTCATGAAGCAAAGTCCTGGTGGTAAATATTCTGCTTCAGTAACCACCAAGTTCTCTGCCATTCTAGAATGGTTGTTTTTTTTCTGAGCAACTGCTACCACAAAAGGAGAAAGAAACTGCAAAGTGTGTTCCGGATTGCTAATGCTTAGGTATTAACATGCTTTGACATGAAGGCAAACCTCAGAGAATTAACTAAGCATGATTGAAGTCCACTACGAAGGGGCAAGTAGGTGTGTACCACTGTCTCACATACATAAATTACAGAGTCCCTATAACACCCTGAATGACTTCAAGCTGTTCTTTGCCAATATGGTGAAGCACTGATAACAGCATTTAAATGAAACAGTGACTATTTTGCTGCTTAGCCAATGCATTCCTAGTCTATCAGCTACCACTGATAGCAGGAAATGCTACTTGGATTGAATGATAAAGCTGACAGGTAGCCTAAAGCAGTATTATGCAGCTGGGTGACTGATATACGTCATGGTCAGACCATTTTCATGGGGTGCTAGAGCTCAGTAGGCTTATGATCTCCATTCCGTGGGTGTATTGGAAATGATTCAGAGGAAGAAAGCTAATGAAAAGTTCCTTGTGCAAAGCACGGGACAGCACTGACAGTGAGGTGGCTTCTGATAGCTGAGCAAATGTTCCAATTCCAGCGGAAATAAAGGCTGACACACAATTCTGTGTTTGAGACTAAATGTACAGAAGACTGAGGTGCACATAAAACAGAGAAGCAGTAACTTTATCTACGTTTCAGGGAATGAAGCAGGGTCTGTTGATTTCCTGTGATGATCTGGGACTTGGCACTTCACAGAAACTGGGCCTCAAAGTCTCATCCAAGCCCATTCAAAGCAGGAACATCATGTTCTCTGCTAGTTTGAAATGTGGCATTTACACTGTTCTGAACTTCATTTAGGCTGATCTTCATCTCATGGATGAAATGGAACCCATGAGCCTAAGAATTTGCTGTGAGGGGTTTCCAAGTTCTCCAAGAGATGTCCTTTGTTCTTCCCTGGTTTCTACACAGTGATGAAGCATGAGCAACCAGAACTGGACGGCTCTTACATAGCTGGGGAAACACATCTCTCTCCTTCCAGAAGGTTCAAGAAGTTAATCAGTTCCCATCTTAAAGCCAGGGAAACTGTGAAATCATCAGGTTGCTGATATCCAACCAGAGAATCTTGCCCTGATATCCTATTTTAGCATTATGCTAGTTATTGGGTTCATCTGGCTCCTGTTTGAGGTTGCTGTTTTTTGTTCTGCCTCTCCAACTAGCAAGTGGGAGCTCCTCTCTGCAGAAGTAACTGTCGGGCAGTGAGCTCAGACTCAACTAAGGGGACTTGCTGCACTGAATTTTCATGCATCTTTCCACCTTCCTGCAGTGCTCAAGAGTAAGAAACCTGGAGAGCTGAATCCAGGCAAGCTTTTCAAACACTAGAGTGGCCATAGCTGTGGCATATGGGAGGCTAATGAGGAGCAATCAGCAGATGCCACAAATCCTTTGAGAACATTCTTATCAAGTCTTGGCTGTTTTTAAGTTCTCCTGTAATTTATTATTCAGTTAGCTAACTTTGGATTTAAAATGTGGGCTAACCCTGGCTAAGCATTAAGAAGAGAGTTTTCCAAAGCATTAATTGCACAGCTTAGCTTGTAACTGAAGGCATGAAAATTGTATGATGACAATCTGCCACTACTCAGTAACTAATTCTCTGGGTTCCCTAGGCAGTGCTTCTTTCCAATATTCACCCTGCACACCTGACTTCAAGGCAAAAAGGTGCAGAAATGTTTTAAGCTAGGCTTCCACAGCACAACTGCTTTTAATTTCACTGTTACGAGTTCACAACTCTCAAAAAAACTGAGCAAAATAATGGGCTACAGCAAGCAGTTTCTCACAAGCAAAATGAGAAAGGCTTATTCTGGTGTCAGGGACAGCACACAGAGCATACAAGTCTGAAGAGAAACTGCAAAGGTCGATAGAAAATGCAGGTGACATTAGATTTCAGTAAGTAATATATGAATAAATAAATGGGATCACTGTCAAGCAAATAATAGCAATTAATCTATATAGCCCATTTTAGCAAAAAGCAACCCAGTTTCAAAAGGTATGTATGAACCCAGTTTCCGTCCAGCACTCATTGCCGACTCTGCTGCCCGTTATGCTTTTAAAGCCAATTATCACTCCATAGATTCTGCCCTTCCAAAATTGGCTTCAGGAACATATGAGACTGCTTCTGAGCCACGCTGAAGCTGTTTTGATCCTGTGAGATCAACATATGTCAGATAGGAAATGAAAGTATTAATTATAAATCCTAAAAGTCATCTGTTTCTTCCTATGAACTAAAAATATATGTATATACTCCTTGGGATCTCAAGTACAGAGCCAAGAGAATCACTCTGCAGAGCGCTAAGGCCTTGATGTCCTGACCTTTCTGACTAGTTCTTACTAGTAATGTTCATGGACCACAAGACATCACACATTAAACCCAGAGATATTGTACAATTTTTGCCCCCCCCCCCCGCCCCCCCCCCCTTTTTTTCCACCTTTTGCATACTACAGCTTAAAAAGAATGAGAGAAGTGGGACAGAAGTAACACTCCTCATTTGGGGTGCAGAAGGAAGGCACTATATCACTATCTCTAGGAGCCAAATTACCTGAAATAGTACTGGGCAAGCACTTCTGTTTTGCATTACAACTTTACACTGCGGGGCAACTGTGGGTGAGCCCTAGCTGTAGAAGCAAGAAAATGAGAGTTTTTTGGATTCACTGGCCAAAAGCCCCTAGGTAGCAGAGGTATTTAAAAGCTTTCCAAAGGTGTGCAGTGCTAGTGTCCTGTAGAAGATGTATCTGTAAATCAGAAGCAGATGGAGCCACAAGCAGCAATAACTGACAGCAATCCCCCAGTTCTGGCTTCCCACATGCTACACCTAACATACCCCTTGTAGGAACAATAGAATATTTGGTACCTAGTTCTCAGCAACACCTCTGAGAACACAAAAAGGTGAACAATTCAAGACAACCATGGCATAACATTACACTATTTTCTTAATCCCCCAAGGAAGCAGTTCCTTTTTGGTTAGAGCAGTCAAGGGGTCAATGTTTGTATTTGCGCAAGCTGTGTGATGTATAGATAAATATCAAATCTGTCACAGAAAGTAAACTGCTCCTCTTGAAGGAGAAGATATAACTCAGATGCGTTTCCAACAACGTTTTTTAAGCATTCCATTTTTGAAGCAGTTGTCTCACCAGTTGACACTCACTAGGACAGGATCAATCTGCGCCAGAAAAAGGACTACTCAAACTAGGGAGACCTTGTTTACTCTAGCAAAACAAAGAATCTGGCAGATTTCAAGTCAAGAAGCAAAGTACTACTTAGTCTCCAAGAGTAAAACCCCTGGGAAGAGCAAACAATTCAGGCATCTAACACAACACAATTTATTTCTGGTGATCAGTGGCAGCCTAATGAAGTGGACTAGCAGCATTTGAAAAGAAAAATTCTTTCCAAAAAACAGCTTCTGAGCACATTTGCCAGGTTTCTTCCTACGTGTTTTACTGCTCACAGTCTGTGTTCCTCTCCCCCCACACACCTTTTTTTTTTTTTTTTTTTTCCCTCTGATTCCACACAGCAGAGGAAATAATGGATTGATTACATCTGTTTCACCTTACCTACCTCACGAGGAAGGTTTTAAAGGGCAGAATCAGAGAAGAGGCTTAGGCTAGGAAAAGAAGCCAATAGTCTCAATTAAATGCTACCCTCTCCCACACACAGATACTATTTAACAGAGTATTGGGTGGTATTTTCAATCTGAATTATAAGGAAACCCTACTTAATAGCCAGCACTACCAAAAAAAAGTAGCAAATTGATTTCTTAAGGGAAATTAAGTGCACATGAATTAAGATTTTATAAACCACTTCATAAACATGAAATCACAAATTTATTTTTCCTGGGACAAAAAAAAAGCTTTTATCTACCACTGCTATTACAGCTGGGAGCATATCATTTTATTTCTTGAGGTAATGCTGAGAAATTAGGATTGTTGAGAACGTTGCAGTTTCCTTTGCATGATGGGGTAGATCTTTTTACAGAGACTTTTGCCACTTCACAGAATTCTGCCACTAAGCACAAGAAACACTTGTAACAGCAGTACAAACAAAAACTGAGCTGCCCAAAGTAGATTTTTCTCTTGGCATACAGATCATAGCACAGGTTCTACCACAACACAACAAAAGAAAATGCACTTAGTCTTAGAAAACTAGTTTTTCCTAACATCAGTATCAGCAGCCTTTTCTCCATCTTCCTGAGTCTTGAAAAGCAATGAAGAAGAAAAAAAAAAAAAAAGAAAAAAAAAACAACACAGATTATATCAAAACAGATAGAGTGACTTGGGGGAAAAAATCCTTATTTCTGTAAAAATGGCTATCTCAGAACAAAGAATTAAAACTAAGAACGATATCTGTATTCATGGACACATCCAAGTATCCAGCAAAGCATGAGTAGAGCTCGAATATTTGCATATCTGCAATATATTAGGTATCGAACATTTAATGCAAAAGGCACTGTCCCACATTTATATGCCACGTTAAATGTCTTAAAGTCAATGGTTCTCAGACCTGCATATCTTCCTTCAGAATTGAGAAACCACCAGCCATGCCTACATCCAGCCCACAAGAGCACAGTACATATCCTTTTTTTTCCCTCCTGTATGCTATTCCATATTTCAAAACACATGCTCCTGCATCTTGTGATAAATTCAGTTGAAAAGTCTTCAGACATGGCTGCCCCCTCATGCTTGTGAAAGTGCCAAGTGTCACAGGGCTCTCCTTATGACTACAGCCTGCAAGTACCGGTATGACGCAAATTAGCTACTAACAGTGCAGTAGGAATGAGTAATGCTCGCTCTCTTAGCGCTCTTACCTCTTTACCACCCATAGCTTCAAACATCTTCTCTAGCTGCACTCTCAGTTGCTGGATGTTATTCATCAGGATGCAGGGCTGACGGGACAAAAAGCAGGTGCCTGTTACTGCTCAGGATGGCAACACATTTTCATGGGTGGTACAGTCTGTGTCTCAACACCCTCCCTCAAGTACCACCAGATCTCACAGATTCTCACGGTCAAATAGGAGGTAGGGCAAACAAAAAGTTCAGCACTCAGACCTAAGAAAAGTTAAGTCCTCCTTTCTCCAGCTTGAATCAGATTGCCAGTTCCACAAAAAAAACATATCAGGCAGCTCTTCACCATTGTACCTTTCTCCAGTTTTACCACAAAAAAAGAATCAGTGCCAGGACAAAGTCCAACTCTCTCTGCATCTCCTGCCATGGCCTACAAGAGTCCAGCTATGTTGCCTTTGGCCTCTTAATGCAGTACTGCACTATCCTGCGTGGTGTAAATCCCAGATCAGAAGGGGAACTGCCAGCCAGAGCTGCATTCAGAGACACATGTGGGTTCTGCCAGGACAAGACTAAGAGTAACAGTCAAGGGCAGCTTGAGCAACTATCTTCCCTCTGCCATTTCCCAGGAGAGATGGGTAAGATAGGAAAAACAGTATTGGACAGAGCCAAGGTTCAAAAATGTTTGCTTTTTTGTTTGTTGCTGGCTTTTTTTAAAAAAAAAAAAATCCTGAATTTTAGTTATTTTAGGATTAAACAGCAAGATAATTTCATGGATACATCAGTAAACCAAGAGTGCTGCTGTGTAACAGACCTAGAGGGCAACCTGTGTCCTTGTGCCTGTTTCTCCCCCCCCTTTTCTTCCTAAATCACCTCCGTGATGTATGACCCAGACAGACAGACTAGAAGTTAATTTCATTTGGACCTGACAGCCTCCAATCCCTGCAAATCACCTTTACAACCTAGTTTTATTTTATGGCCAAGCCAGAACTCAATCCACAAATGCCTAGAAATGATGATAAAAATCAATACTGAAAATATTTATACTGTAAACACAGTCACGTACAATGCAAGAAGACTAGCTTTTTTTATTATTATTATTGTGATAATTATGTGAATCCCCAGAATGGAAGTGAAATTCAGCAGGACTCACCAGTTTCTCCTTGGAACAGTAGGATTGGAAGCTCTTGGACAGGATGTCAGCATACTGCATCAGCACTTTCCCAATAGTCTGCAAAGACAAGATGTGAGTACTGTTACTTGTCCTCTAGCAAAACAGAAAATCTCCAGGAAATAAAACCAAAACCAAAGACCACAGTTCTTCTAAATATCATACTGTTTCACATCGCACTACATGCAGACAAACAGCTGGATGTTGAGGTTATTACCTTAGCAAACCTCCTATTATAATGAGCAACAATGACAGGGTCTGGGCACTCCAGCTTCTTAATGATCTCAAAGCTCTGATTGAGTTGGGTGAAGACATCCACCACTGAGCAAGAGAACAGAGCGTGCTCAGATGTTTGCTGGAACTAAAACAGAAGTAAAAAGAGAGTCATTCTCAGATGGGGAGATCTGAAATGCACACATTTCATGCAGGTCTCAGTCATCTTTAGAGTTGGAGACGGGACAACTATACCAAAACCCACTCCTTCCTTGGAATTAGGCAAAAGCTCTCCAAAAGGCCCAAAGGAGCTAAATAGCCAACTCTTTTGGGGTTACAGTTCACCATCCTTCACCAACTACAACATTACAAGCATTAAGGAAATGTAGCATGATGCTGGAAACATTATTGAGATGCATGGCTTCCCTGTCAATTAACAAGGAAAGGGGAGTGAAGAACTTTTTAAGACTGTCTTAAAACTGAGACATTAAAGAGAATGCTTACATTATTAACATCACGGTCTACAGTGCCAACAGTCACTAAAACTGGAAGGCTCTTACTTTCCATTGGGAATACTCAGCAAACTAAGAATAAGATTACTGTCTAGGGATTAGGGTCACATTCTCACTGCATGGCTAAATACATGCAAAGCACCTTACATTTCTATTGCATATCTCACAAACACATGGAGAAGAGAGAACACCAAGCCACTGGCTGACAAACTAACAGCAGCAGAACAGAGCAGACATACATGAATGATATGCACCTTGCACAACAACACTCTAACCCATAAAGTCCTAAAATAAACAAGTTTTCCCAAATGTTCAGCATGCAAAAAGAGCTGTGTCATCCACATTTGTGTGACAGCTGAATTTACTGTGTTGTTATTTGCTTCTGGGCACTGAAGCATGTAGCACCAAGTCCTCCACTCAGAGACACCTACATACCCCATCTTTTTTATCTCTCTCCAGAGCACCATGCAGGAATTCTAAGGAAACATCTTCATTTTCATCCAGCCACTGCATCACAAACTGCTCAAACCACCTGCACGAGGAACGGGAAAGAAAGGAAGTTACAGCAAGAAACACGGCATTCCAACCAGACCTCACCCCAGTGACATGCCCATCCCTGCAGCACCCAGCAGATGTCTAAATGCCCTCAGAATAACATTTGCCTTTCCTCATCCTCCAACATTAATTTCAGACAGCAGTGCTGTTTCAGCAACACTTGTGAAAGCTTGTTGCTGCTAGTTGTCTGAATACTGTTATCTGTATGTACAGCCTAAGTTCCCCCACAGATCTGCACACAAACTACCCGTGAGCAGGGCCTGTACCATCGCTTGGGCTGGACCAGCAGAAAGATAACCCAGCCTCTGCAGACTGCTTGCCCTGTGCTGTTTTTGCCTTTCTCCTCTTTCTTCTTCCTTGCTACCTTCCCTTCTTTTTCTCCCTGAATACCTCCTTTAACATTTCATCACCTCACAGTACTTTTATTGATCGCATGTTTTTCCCTTTCACCCATGTGCCAGGCAGGACAAGGGAGATCTCTATACCCACTCTCTGTATCTGCCAAAAGAGACAGCACACTGTCCTGCTGCCCATTTGGGTCTGACATCTTTCACGTGAGATATGTGAAGGAGTATAAAGAGAGGAAAAGAGTGTTTTCCAGGGCCCTTCAGCCACTTTATCCCTAGATACAGACTGCCATGAGGGAGAAGTGTTCTCCACCTTAGTGCTGCTCTCCCCTTCCCCACGCCTTCTCTAGAGCATCCTCTCATTTCCTTGGCCTGCTGACTGCACTGTGAGGATGTTTAAGATTATCTCCAGGTGATAGCACCTCACATCCTCCAGGGCTTGCAGGAAGCCAGCCAGCCCTGTAAGCAGCTCTTTGCTGTTTTTATTTTCAAGTACAAACTTAGTTCATGCAACAAGTGCTAGACCAACAGCCTTGGAGCACAGTGGAGTCCTCAAAGCAGGCAAATCCTGGAAGCAGGACAGCAAAGTTTGTCTCTGCTCCCTCTCCTTACTTGGGAGAATAAGCTCAATGGTAGACCACATCCCAAGAAGCTACTGAAACAGCCACTGCTGTGTCTTAGGGAGATGCCTTAAATGAAACGGCATCTGGAAGAACAAAGTACACCCAACAAAGGGCTTCTGCACAATCCCACCTTGGCTAAAATAAACAGGCAAGGTGAGAAGTAGCTTCAGCAATGGGATCTTAGAGCTGGTCGTGCCTCTGTTCTCTGCTCTGTGGGACATAACCACGTAGCACAAGTGAGATGATTTTTTCCTGTCAGTGTTTAAGCGACAACATAACACCTATGACTTTATTTAAATGTCTGTCTAGGATTCAATGTGTGCAACTGCCAACCCACTGCAGCTGAAGCAAATCTTAATTTCAAATATTACTGAACAGCGTTCACAAATAAGGGGAAAGTGCCCATGCGTGATTTCAGTCCACACAAATGATTTTTATATGAGCTTCACAGAAAATAACCTCCTCTTAACAACCAGCTGTGTTCATGCAGATTGTGATAATTATGGGCTGAGTTTGCAAAGAACATGAAAGCATGTGCCAGACATGAGAGAGAGATCAAGAGCAAATTCAGACAGAGCATACTAGATAGCCTTAAATGCTCGCTACACTTTGAAATATAAAGCACATCAATGCTAATATTGGAAACTGTAACAGACACAGTGTTAAATGCCAACAGTAACCTGTCCATGCAGCCTTATTTATTGTAGACAGTGAAAAAGGAACACTGTCACAGACACATGCACTTCCCATGTTCTTGAAAACTTCTTTTTAAATGGAAGTTCAAGCTTCTAAAAATCAGTATATTTGGAATTTTGCTGCGATTTTCTTGCACTTTCCACATTTCACTTTTAATTACAACAGTATATTTTGAAACTACAGAATAATCCTTAAAAAAGAATACGGACAGTTTACAAGGAAGCAGCTACCCATCTTCCACCTCTTTCAGAGCTCTGAGACTGCAAGTCGCTGCTTCACACATCATCACTCAACGTACAGAAAATTACTTGTTTGTGCCAGAAGCCACAATTTTGGCTCTGAGAAGTAGAACTACTTCCTATCATTCATCCTTGGTTATTGCACCATATCTATAAGAAATGGCCATTCAGTGTTGAAAACAGTCATTGCACATTTTTATGGCTACCATATGTTGATATATAATTGCATGAATTGCATAGGTATTTTACTGTCTCACCAAATTGTCTAGACAAAGATGGTAAGGAAAAAGGTACTGTTCATTGGGGTGGTTTTTTACACCTAAAAAACAAAACAAAACAAAACAAAACAAACAAACAAAAAACATTAGCTCCAGAAAGAGGCTTAATGTGAATGTTGAAGTGCAAAGTGAATCACTCAGCTCAGATTAGGAAATCTGTAACTACATTTGCAAAGCCAGCCTCAACTTTGTCCTTTGTTGGCTAGCAGTAAAGCACAAAAGACGTACATCATCTAATAAATACTTCTAGTCTCTGGGCACATTCAGGATCAAAATGTGCTCTAAGCTGTAACACAAACCTAGAGTTATCTTAGGTCAAATATCCTTTACAGTGTTTTACTATTAAAAACTATTTACTGTTCTTAGGCTGTCGAGATAGTAAGGAGGGACTTTGGGGACTACGAGGGCAACATATCCAAAATGATATTCAAAATAATCTACCGCAGAAACTAATAAAAATAATTTGCTTTCATGCAGAAATAGCTCCAAAATGTTGTTATACAGAATATATCTTCCTCTTGTCTGCTTCAGTTATTGATCTAGAACCAAACGTAATGACTCACACACCAGCACACAATGCAAAGGCTCTTGGTGCAGTTTCAGAGACAGTCTGTGCTTGCAGGGGTCAGCACAGCATGGCTTGCGTTGGCACAGCCAACATCTCCAAACGATGTTAGCACAGAAAACCCCTCACTCCAGCCTGCAGGGAAAGGCAGAAGTGCTTTGCGACTAAATGAGTTTGCCTGTTGCTTGCACAATAGAAACATAATACAAAAGGCTCCAATTTCAGCTTGGCCATGAGCCTGGCTCCTGTGGTATTAGGCTTCACAGGTGAATTAATCTTGTTCATTTCTTGTGGTTATGTATGTGGGTACCCAATGAAAATTCAGTGAGCTTTGGCAAGCACAGAGGCAAAAAGGCAGGCAGGATTTCACAGAGTTGGAGAAGAAAATCCTGTTTAACAAAGCGAGCCAGAAGAATAAGACCGAATTTCAAAGGCAAGAATGCTTTCCTCACTTCTTTACATACCTAAAATGCTAGTGATTTTATTTTTATTTTTTTACAGAAACTGACACTTTACAGCTTTTATCTGGCAGCTAAAAACAGAGGAAGTTTTGAAGATCCACTCACAGCTGTGTTGCTACTTCATTTTCAGAAACTGCTGCTGAATTTCAGAAAATAAAGGTAACATAAAAACTTCAATACTTTGGAGCCTTCACCTTATTCGATCATATCCCAAGGCTATGAGAAATATGGTTTTGCATAGTTCCAACAAGAAATGCAAGTCTGTGGATAGCCTCTTGCCTGTTTATAAGATAAACATCTCTGCTAGTTTCTGGACAGAGGCAATTTTTATCTGAGTTTACTGATGGGCAAACTTGATGTGTGGACTCCTTTGTTTAAGGAAGTTTCAAGACTGTTTAAGTAAGCTTAAGGAAGCCCTTCTTTGTTGTGCAGGTGACAGAGCACTGGCACATTTTGCCCGGAGAGGCTGCAGAGTCTCCTTCCTTGGAGATCTTCAAAAGCCACCTGGACTGGTCCTGGGCAACCTGCTCTGGGTGTCACTGCTTGAGCTGGCCAGATGGACCCAGAGGTCCCTTCCAACCTCAGCCATTCTGTAAGTCTGTGAAGACCAAAAATATTTGGATGAAGCAAATTAAAGCGTTGCTGTAATTGCTGTGAAGGGTGTATGTAGAAATAGGTGAAGGCCATGGTTGAAATAAACATCATTTGTGCCTAATAATGCTATTGTACTAAAATGTAGTGAGATGTACTAAGATGTAAGCGTACTAAGATGTAAGTGTGAAGTAACAAGGGAAACCAGTGGCTGTACAAGTACGTGAGCTCCAGTGCTCATACACACAAAAGCCAGCAGAGCAGAACAGTTTGCAAAAGACAGCAAAATGAAACTGAACATCATTATCCTGATTACACAGGAGCCAAAAAGGATTAAGAATATGTAATGGCTTGCCTAACACTGCACTGATTCAGAGGCACAAAGAGAACCAGGCTTCCTAGATTGTCGCTCCTGCACCCTATTCACTGAATGAATGCCTCTCACTGACCTGATTTGTTAAGCAAGGCCCATGGTCCAAGCTGAGCAATTACACCAACTGTCTCAAGTCTTATTAGCATGCAGATAACATAAGACTTGTGCGCAGTGGAGGATGGGAAGAGTATTCAAAATGCCAGACTGGAAACACAGTCCAAGCAAGATGTTTTTCCAAGAGGGGCAAATGCAAAGTGCTGCATTTGGACAGCAGTAAACAGCCATATACCAGAAGGCAAGAACAGGTAGGTAGCACACTGTCAAGGGTGCCTGGGGGCTGGCTTGTGACCCACTGGAAACATCACTGGTCAACAGTATCACTGAAGGAAGAAAGAGGCTGCTATCATCCCAATGTGCTAGAGCAGAGCACTGTCTGCAAGGCAAGGCCTAGATGAAACATCAATGTCCAAGTCTAGGTGTTTTATTTCCAGACAGAGACCAGCTGGAGAGATGCAAGTATACCTTACTTAGAAGGAAAGGTAGGAACAAACGGGAACAGGCAAAAGACTGGGAAGGGACGTGAGAAGAACAGAAGCCTCTTGTAAAACAGGAACAATTTCTTCTCCATGCCCAGGCTGGTAGGACAGGATACAATAAGCTCCAACTAAAGCAAAGAAGATATAGAGGGGAAGAATGTGGAGTGTGTTAAACCCCCAAATCCCAGTGGAGGGATAACAGTGATGTGGAGCAATCAAGCTTCTGAAAACCAGTTAGACAAACACCAGTCAGAAACAACAACCTGGGCTCAAATTTTCAAATTTTCTTCAGGTCTGAAATCTATTGCCTTTTTTTTTTTTTTTTTTTCCAAGCTTGCGATCAATTGCTTAGAGCTTAAGAGCAAGAGCTTATTTGACATTTCTAACCAACTCACCTGGTCCTGTCAGAAACCAAAAACATTATCTTTACTTACAAATTCTGGTGTGTGTGTGCACGCATGACATGTCCATACACAGATACACAGACATTCATACAGATAAAGTTATATTTGCTAACACAAGAACATAAGCACCCATCTAGAATTCTGCTGTTCAAGAATTGACCAAAGCCCACAGTGCAAGCAAGTACAAAAACCACATGTTTTAAAAGACTGCCTGTGCAACTGCTAAACTTTGAGATCTTTGGAAGACTCTGTACAATAAGGGATTGAATTGTGTCAGGTACACGGGCACAGAACACCAGAGGGAACAACGGTGCACATAAACATAGAAAATAAGCAGCGAAGAAATGTTGTATTTATATAAAGGCAGCCAACTGAACAGGACAACCAACTGAATACCCTCAAGATAACCCAAAGGAGAGGGATAGTGAGGATTTACTACAGGAGACACAACACTCACGCTGGATATTCAGGCACTTTTCCCTTGAAGGCAGGCAGATCACGAACATATTCGTTGTACAGCCACTTCACTTTGAAGTGTAAATTCATATAGTCTGCACTTTTACACAGTCTGTGTTTCTCATGCTCTGCAAGGAAGGAAAAAAATCAGTTAGGTCTGAATTTACCAGCACCAATGCATCAGGAAGAGGAAAGCCTTATAAAGCATGTCAGCAGCATTCACTGGTTTTGAGGGTGAAGCATCTATAGAGCCACAAAATCTTCACGACACGGGGTTTTGGCAGTAAGCAGAGGTTCTATGTGGCTGACAGGTGGGGCTCTGGAGTCCGTTTTTGTGGTTCCACTTCTTACTTCCAATTGTTGAATATTTTTTGGTTGTCAAGGAAATAAAAAGAGAGCAGTCTTTTACAGCCCTTCCATTTAGCATATGACAGTCCAGATTTCATCTACCGCAGTAAATAAATCCAGAAAAGTGAAACCGTTCATTCTTGGATATAAAGAAAGGCAATATAAATATATTACACCTAGGAGACAATAGTAGAAAGAATCAAGTTCTTTAGAATTTGAACATGTCAATCACAAGCAAGATTACACCAGTTGTGAAGTTTTACACAAGTCCTCTCTCCAAGTATTTTCACTAAAGCACTGAAATATGCACCCTGCCTAACTTTAACATGCAATGTGAAGACTGAGAAACAGTAGATATGAGGTCAGTGATCACTGGAACAACTTTGATATCAGCTTTACCTACAACTGAATTCTCAATGATGTGAGTTGTAGGAATAGCCTTTTCCTTTCCTGTACCACTAAAAAGGGAACATGTAGCCAGAAATATTCCATTTGACATCCCAAATAGGGCAACAAATTGTTCTCTGGTATCATAAAGAGCTCCCAGGATGGTTATAGCATGTTATTTCATTTCCATGCATCCTGCTGAGAGCTTGGACAGACAGCTTCTCACCACCAGCCTGGTCTCAAGTAGTCACCATTATTTTATATTACACTTCAAATACAGGTTACCTTCCCACAACAAACACATTTGAATCCTGTCTACACAACCCAAAAGAGCTTATTTACTCTTAAGCAGCACATGGACTGCCTGCACCTGCACATTACTGTGCATGAATAGCATCATCACTATGTGTACGGCAGGCTTGCAAGTCAACTGCTAAGGCCTTTAGCACACGAGAAACTACACAGGAGTTGAAGACTTCTCTGACCCCAGTTTGGAGAAATTAAATCAGTTCCCTTCTGAAACAGAAGTGCCTTGCTAATACTTATTGTCTTCCTGAGTGCAGTCCACTGAAGCAATCCACATATACCTAGGCGAGCTGAGCCTGTTCCTCTTATCAGTTCTTGTTATGTCTTTGTACCCAGGTTGTGTCTGGACAACGCAGTTCCTCCCTGTGTAATGCACACACCTCCACAACGCAACCCTTTTCTCACACACCTTCACTGCTAAAGCACTTGCCATACTCAGACCTACATTTTGCAGAAATCATCTGCTTGGACTACCACTCTCCTTTATCTCTCACAGGAAACAAACATATGCTTCACATCTTTGCTCTCAAGGACCTTCACAGCCTATATCCACACTACCATCTTTCAGCTGTTGACTCCCACCCCTGATCAGCCCACAATTCCCATTTTTAACCTACTTGTTAAGTTTCCCAAAAGCACCCCCAGGCTTCCTCCATGTCACCCCTCATGTACTTACAGACAGCTTTTTGTGTGGGTACACAAAAAAAAAACTCTGTAAGGACATCACTGCTAATATGTGCAAACAGGATCTAACTATGTTAAAAGTATAAGTCTCTCAACTTCTAATGGCTTTAATCTAGTACCTTGGTGCAAGTATCCAGTAAGTGGGTAAGAACATGTGAACAATACCTGCTAAAGACATTTATCACCAGAACACTTGCTGTAATGATGTATCATGGTCACAGCTTCCTAAACAGCTACCTGACAGACAAGCTTACCTTACAATATTTTCATGTAAATGTGAATTCTTGCAGCTCTTTCAAAACATTAAAAAAACTTTCACATTTCTTTTGAAGCTTCAGTAACATGCACAAGAAGAAAGGCCAAATAAATTATGAATTATCCAACTGAAAATACAAAAAGAAATGAACTTCTCATGCATAATTACTCTACATGCCTTGTCAACTCCTGAAGCAATGGAACACTCCAGTGAGTTGACTCCAAACCCCTTTAACAGCATAACACAGATTTCTTTCTAATTCTTCTGATTCACTTTTAGCAGATCCATACAGATACAATCTCAAAGAAAAAAAAGGAAAAAAGAATCTATCCTTTGTTTAAAAGAAATTAAAACATGCAATATCTGAGATGCATAAACCCCAGGGAAGATGATTCAATTGACAAAGTATTTTACATGTGCTACTACTTCACACATACTGTGATCTATTACTCTCAACAGAGAATTTGCTTTTATTGGAAGCTGAGGAAAGTACATTCATGTTTTTCCTCAAAAAATCTAACATTCTTTTTGAGCACTAAGGAAGTATGTCCCTAATTTGGTGTCTGAACTGCTGATCTCACTCTAAAACAACTGCAATAGAAAATGCTAAGTCCTCTCTGCAAATCTAAAACTGGAAACAAGCAAAGCAATAACCATACCCACGCTTCGCTCCCTGCGAGGGTGAGGAAATCAATGGACAATTAAAACTTCATTAACTTTGATATGCAAGTGCTGTTCCTGCATGGGGAAAGAGCTGCTCCTGCAGAGGGAAGGTCTGACTCAGAGGTTGGCTGCACACCATGACAAAGGCATGCCTCCATCCAAAGTCAATCTCCCCCCAAAACAAGGGAACTACCACCTTCCTAAGTGCCACTTACACTGAAGCCAGCAGCCCCTGCGATTTATACTTCAATCACATCACCGCTGTGTGAAAGGGTGGATACATACCTTTACCCACTCAAGCCAAAATAATAGATTCCCTGTGATGTGCACTTAGGTCAGAATCTCGTAGGGAGACTTTGAGCCCTGTTTTTTTAACATCATGCACACAACAAGTCAAGTTGGCCATCAGTAATTCTTTTCTGGAATTCTCCTAGCCATGATGCTAGCTGTCAAAACATGACCACGTGAATGTAACAGTGGGGGATGTAACAGCAGCAAAGTATAAAGGTTGTAGGTAAAAAAGAAGTTAAAAAGAAGTTAAAACTCACACTTATTTCAACAAAATCAAGCAGTGCACGATAAACAATTCAAACCTTTTCCTGAGGTAGGACATTCAAAAGACTACTAAGCTGCAGAGAAGGAAGATGCAAAGCAACCACAGAAGTAAAAGCCCATGGACTGCTGCTACATAGCCACCTATGCAGTAAATGACAGGCTTGACATCAAGGGGCCAAAACTACAGAAAAAAAGTAAAAGAAAAGGGAGCTCTTACCACCATAGAAGAGAACTTTACGTATGCGAAAGAAAGGTGGGGCTTGTGACAGAAAAGACAAAAGTGAACTATAACATCTCAAACATGCTGGAGCACAAAGAAAGCTGACAAAGCCCAAAACCCGCTCAACCCCAACAGCTTACAATATCTGTCTTCCCATCTTCTGTGGTTTGTATGGTTTTGATCACCTCTCTCTTTGTTAAGGGAAAGTTTAAGAGCACTCGAAGACAACATGGAAACATGTCAGCCAGAGATACACTTTGTAAAATTACACTTACACCTTTCATCCAATGGAACCTGCATTTCAGACCCTCAGACTGAAACACATTTTAGAAAAAAGTGAAGAGCATAGAAGCCATCACTCTTAACACATTTCTTTTCTGCTGACTTTTAAAAAGCTAAGTGGCAGCAACAGTGAAAGTGCACAGATACTTTGCAGGACCTGATGGTATTTTACCCTCAAAAGTCCACAGAGTTCTGTAATTCTCTCACATTTCCTCAGCAGATTTCATCTCCAAACAGTCTTCTCCGGAGAAGAGCTTTTAGGGTCACTGAGGCCATATTATTAAGGTATTAATAGGGACCTGCTTCCTACCAGCATGCTTTTCAGTGTCACGGCCAGTTCTATTTTTGAATCACAGAACAGGACTTCCACCACATCCTTAATCCACAGGCCAGCAGACTGCCATCTGTGGATTTTTTTTTTTTCCTGATCAACCTACTTTCCCTGTGTTAATTTCTAGCAAATAATGACGAATTCCTGCGAAGAAACTCTAATAGGTACTGAGTCTGTTGAAGTGTTAATACTTTTAGACAGCTAGCATCTGTGTGTGCGTTTAATCCCCCTCCCCTCATTATAAATGAGATTGTGGCAGTATGATTTATTTCAGTCCTGCCTGCCAAGGCTACTCAGTCTCTCTTCCTATCAGAGCTGCTTCCAATTTACAACCTTATTAACACCGATGTGTCCAAAATAAGATGAAATGGTGTTGGTAAGAATGCTATCAATTTTCTATTACTGTCATTTAATGGCTTCCTCATAGAGGAAAAGCAGAGTCCTTCCTTGCTTGTGAAATTGGTGCTTTCTGGGTCACAGAGGCTTCACAGAGGATGGTGAGAAAACTAGTTAACTCCAGTTTAGTATCATCTGCCAGCCCAAAGTGGGTTCACATGGAGGCTATCCAGCTGTTGAGCACAAGTCAGCATCCCGGACGCAGAGCTAACTGCAAGGCTTGGAAAAAACATACTCTACCCTACTACAGCCAAATCTGGGCCACACAACATCCCCGTGTGATCTGTTTTGCCCTCGGGCTGATGGGGAACAAGGGATATAGGGATACTCATGCATGACTCCCTCTGTACTGCCTTCAACAGTGAGGACAGAAGGGCCAGGTCTGCTGTTCACAGTGCCCTGAGCTGTCACTGCTTTTGGAGGGGGGGGGGAAACAAAACAGACCTGGTAGATGCTAGAGCTGCTGCTGTGTCTCAGCATGTGAGTCTCCTTAGGGGAGATGAAGGCAAAAGATATGTCTGCAGTGCACTTGCCTTCCAATAGTCAAACACACTGCTGCCATGACCAGTGTTGCTGGTTCCAGAATATATTTTAAACAGAAAACAGGTATTTCATTGTTGTGACTTATGACATTTTACACATTAGTAATCTTTGTTTTCAGAAGGTCCTAAAAGGGTGCATACTGTGGCACCCCTGGATTAGCAAGACTTCTGCTTCTGAAGCCTCTAAGCGCGGTATCCTAGGTATCTCCCATACTTTGCTTACTGAAAGCTGGTTCTCTTCTCCCAAGGCTATAGATTTGCTGATAGACACCGACCAGCAGAGTAGTGCAGTGCACTGCTCCGGTACATTAGCATTTCTACATTGCCCTGCATGGACTGCTCAGTGCATAGGGGGTGAGCTCCAGCTGGGAGAGGCATGGTTAGCTGCAACTGGCAGGGAAAAAGGAGAACAACTTGTGTAGCCAGGTGCTGCTCTGCAGCTCAGAGAAGCCATCTCCCCACTGAACCTTGCAACTCCTTCTCACTGCATATTGCAGAGCAACCAGGCCCATGCTCCTTCTACACTAAAGCTATTGCATGACCTTTCAACTAGAGATATTGCATGACCTTTCAGTTGGAAGCAAATTTACTGACACTACAGAATAAAAGGGCCACAGATCCTCAGTGTCACCCCAGCCAGGAGGGAAAGAACAATGCCACACGTGAACTTGGAGTTCTGACCTTAGCAGTTAGTCTCTTGGATGTTATCTGCAGCTTAATGCCTGGGACCTAAAAAAGGGTCTATCCCAGAGCTGCTCAGCATATTGGGTACCATAAAAAACAATTAGATTGACTAGTCGGAACAGGAGTCTCCTAAGCAGCACATACCCTCAATTTCCACAGCAGTAGTACAGTCTTCTGAGTCTTCTTTGCAGATCTGCTCATCACTGGCATAAAACTACAGGACACTAACGCTAATGTTAGCAACTACATCCAAAGTGCTAAAACTACAGGTGCTGAAAGTCTTTGCCTACTCAGAACTATATACTCTACCAAAAAGCATGAACTTACCACTTGGTGAGGTGAATGAGCTCATGTTATCCAGAACTTAGGAACAGAACACAAGGGAAATACCATGAATAAAGTTAGGAGCAGGTATTATACTCTGGGTTCATATGTGCATGTATCTCCACAGAATAGATCAGCTTTTGTTGCAGAGAGCACCTGATGCATGCAGATGTCAGAACACACCATAAATGTGCCCAGGGACTACTCCACAAGCTGGCAAGACAGGAATTTAAAACTCTTGATGCAGTTAAACTGGTAGAGAAATTAGTGACTCAGACTGAAAAATGACAGAGACAAGAGTTGATGACAGCAAATCTAATCATCATCCTTCACATCACTTAATCCGTTTCCTTTAATCCCTTTTTCTCCTTTTTTTAAAAAAAAAAAAAACAGTGAGCTAATTCAATCATGTATTTAAAATACATGTGGTAAGGTCCATAACCGAATTATTATAGAACTTGTTCTAAAGGTTATGTCCATAAGTTTCTGGAGAGCAAAGCAGTGAGAAAACATGTGTTTCAACTCAAATGGAATTCTGCACCCTAAGGATTTTCTTGAATATATATTTGGAAGAGACACACACCTCAGCAGACTATCATTGTTCAGTTCTCCTGCAAGACTTGGACAGCTACAGTAGAAACATGCACCCTACACAGTTTTTCAGCTTTTGTTCAAAATGCAAACCCTTTCCCATCCATCAGATGCCTTTGTGTCAACCCTTCTCACCAAAAATACTCTGAGGACTGATGTTCTTTTAACAACTATTTGCTATGCACCGATGAGCTCACAGGTGGAAACATTATGTCAATCCTTGTCTTAAGAAGCTCACAACTGACCAGAAGGTATCAGAAAAAGATAAAATAAGCCCAGATGCACAAGGGAGGACAAAATCACTGGGAAGGTCAAAAGGGGACAAGGTACGAGATGTGAGCAGAGAAAACCTGGGAGGCAGAGTTAACCTTGGCACTGTCAATCAAATAAAGCCATTCAAAAGGGGAAAAAATCTGTCAGGTTCACACAATATTCTTTTGTGGATGCATTTTAGATGCAATGGGGTAAAGGAGTCTTAGGAAAAGAAGCCAGCAACTAGATCTGGAGAACTGGAGTTCTCATGGCTGGTAGGAAAGGAGTTAAATAGGGCACTTTCAACACGTAGAAGTGCAAAATGAATTCCTGTGGGTGAGTGTACAGGGCTAAATAAGAACAAAACGGAAAGGGGAGACTGAAGGGTTTGCAGGAACAAACGGTTTCTAGAGAAAGTGAACATGAAGTAAGCACAGTTGCCTTCTTTCTAACACGAGCCAGCAGTGCCAGACACTACATAAGAGGCACTTTAATGAAGTAGGTCTTGGCTGCTTTCTTTCTAATGTCTTGTTCTTACGTCAACATGATCTCACAAGAGGAAGACACTGTGGGGTACAAGCGTATATCAAAAGTTCCTAATACCGAAAAGAGTACTTTTCATCTAGATCTGCATCCTGCTAAATTCAAGCCTAGAGCTTGCAAAGGGTGTCCTCACAGCACAGTGTCTACCCCTGCTGCATTGACAGAGACTAAGAAATAGATGGAGTCCATCTCCTTTACATATAGAGAAACTCCACAGACTGTTCCTGAAGAACAAAATTAAAGAAAATCTCTTAGCTGGCAGAGTTTGTTTGTTTGTTTTTTTTTGTAGTTGTTGTTGGTGGTGTTTTTTATAGCAGTCTGAAATAAGAGTCTAACTTGACCAGGTTTTGGAATACAAACTACAGCTAGCATGCTGTAAGCATCACCAAGCACATTTCTTAGACTGTCACCTTACAGATGATTATAAACACTCAGGCAAAATATTGAGAAAACAACTGCTACCACAGTTGCAGAGAGAGTGGGAGCTGGCTACTTTCTGAACCTTGTAAGAAGCAGTCTGCACTCTGCAAATAAATTTACAGGTCAAAAAAACAATTCAGAAATTGTAATAAACTATTAGAAGAGTGGCAGAATTTCCTTCTGGGAGTTTGTTGGGCTCCACACATGCCTAACCCATGTTCAGAAACAGTAAAATTCCTCTTTTACTGTGAGTCTGGTGGAATTATGCCAGGACTCATTTAAAATGAAGATGTCTGCAGCAGGATTTGTTCTGGCACCACATTTCCACCAACTGCATAAACAGTTTATGCTGTATCATCCAGAGATACGAGAGTCCACCTGCTTCTCTAGGCTTTTCTACCATTGTACACTGCAGAAAGAAGATGCTGCTGATCTTAGCCATCATAGCCTCAGTCTAGAGTGAAATTCTGATTTCAAAGCAGCTGGGGCAACAATAAATAGCTTGGAATGCAGCCTGACACAAGACCATGTCATGCAGTTTTCAGTCTCAGTTCTCATCCACAAAGCATCTGTCCACAAACAAAACATTAGAAAACCCCGCTCCAAACAGTGGTGCTACCCATGTGCGTAAGCCTCAGTTACACCAAATGGATCGACACCAAGAGGTGAGCAGCAGGTCAGCTGGCAGCAGTGAGAAATTATCTTACCTTCCATGGCATATTTCATATCCTGGGCAAAAAGACTCCACATCACCTCTGCGCTGATCTTACCAACAGCAAGCTCCTGAGGAAACCTGAGGGGACATTTGGGAGAGGCTTTGGCATGTATCCAAGCAAAGGGTTCCTCTATACTCAGTAATGAACTAATCTACAAGCTGATAATCTCAACATTACAGATACTTCCTTCACCTGAAGAAATGACCAGTTAGATTTTGGAGACCATGGCCTCAAATGCGTGGCAAAGATTAAACAGACTGAAAACAGCATTGCTGTTGAGATTCATTTTAACTCAAGTCCGTCCTGGGTATCTCCCCTAGAACAGGCATATACAGTAATTTTGGGAATGTGATCTCAATGCACCTTGCATCTTTTTCACTTTGTTGTTCTATTTCAGCTTTTTTTTCTTCTTTTTTTTTTCTATGATTACTAGGCTGATGGGTGAACAGTGATCAGCTGCTAATGTCATGTTAGATCAATTATCTCTAGGGCATAATCTAACCCTTTGGGTATAAATACCTTCACAGCTACCTCCCTCTCTCCTGCCCTGTTGGATAGTTGGAAGAGTGTTGGAAGGTAAGCAGCCCAGTTTCAGCTTTCTTTGCAGTGTTGAGCCAACCCCACCCAATGCGATTTCCCAGTGCACCACAGAACACCGTGTTCCTAAATAACAAAGTAAGGTACTGTCACCATGGCACCATTGTGTGCATTAATATGCCTCCAAAAAAAAAAATAACAAAAGAACTCTCACCCCATTTTCAGGTGCCTCCCTGAGTTCAGGATTGTAATAATCAGGGTGTTTGTGCTCGAACGCCATCGTAACTGAACCTTTTGAAACTCTTCCATCCCAATCAAAAAGAGTTATTTATATAGACAGAGACAAATAAGACAAAGACAGACAGACAAGATAAGTACTTCTATAAATACACAAATGACAGAAGAGATAGAAAGCAGTTTAACAAATAAAGCAGAGCACACAGAGAGATGAGCATTAGCCATAAAGGACATGGAAGATTCTTACTGATTCAGTACTGGAGAATAAGAATTCTTGTCCTCTTCTATGATGGAAACTATTAAAGTGATGAGTTTGGGCCAAAAATCCAAGTTTCTGATACTGGGACCCTGTTCCTCAGGAGGAAGATCCTGATTTTTGTTCTGTGAAAGAAGCCGTTGGAAAGCCAGTGTAAATTTAAAGGGTAAAGAAAAAGGTGACAAACGTAGATCGTGTTGCCCCTTACAAACTCCAAACAGTAGTTACCTGAGAGCACTTTCTTCTGAAGAGTTTACCTTATGTCTGCTGGCAACTTGTTTCATCTAATAGGAAATATGGTAACATGCCAAACCATGTTGTTTACTGGTGGTCTCAATCCCAGCTAACCCCCCTTTACTGGTATTTACCATGCCAATAGCAGGGCAGGCTTCAGGAGACCTGCTGAGGCATCATTTGTTCTAAGCTTGTTCCAAATACTTGCACTCTACGTACTTGAGTTGATGACTATCTGTGTTGACACATTCTTTATGCTTTACCACAGAGTAGCCAGTAGAGCTCTCATGAATTTGAAAACAGCTTGTGTCTGGAGATGCATCTTAAGCCCAGTGCAGGATACTGGGTACCAGAAATGAAGACAAAACTTCACTGCTTGTGTTTTATCAAAACTAAAGACACTCTTCTTGATCAGCCTACTTAGATTTTGCTTGCTCAGAGTTGCATCAAAGTTTCCATTCAGAAATATCTGCTCAGGAAATAAAGCAGCTGAGACTGGGAAAACAAACTAGTGTGATTACTGTAAAACAATTATCATCCTCCACTTACTCATTAGTGCTCATTAACTGATTACAAGTTTTGTGAGTTCAGAAGAGAGCAAGTCAAAATTTTATTTACGTTGGCTTTTTATGTCAATTAGCATTCGCATGATTATCTTAGGAAAATCATAAACTTTCATTTTTGCTTATTTAGTAGCTACTCACGGGATCTGTCTGGTATTCACGACTGTACAGCTCATGACAGTTGTTGAATATGTACTCATAGGTGGAGTTGAGGCAAGCTTTTACACAGTCCTTCACTACCTGGCTGGCTCGAGGTGGACTCTGCAGCTCTTGAACCTGCACAGAGACAGCAAGAATAGTTCAAGTACTGTTCAAAAACCAAACCAGGAAAGAACAAGTCACCTGTTTGGGAACTACCCAGGAAGCAGCAAATCTGTTTTCAGCAACTTGTGCTGTCTGTGACCTGAAAACATCTACAACTCCGCTCAGTCTCATGGCTTGCCTCTCCAGGTATAACACAGGAGTGACAACTCTTACGTCCCTGCAGGATCACTTAGAACATAAGAGAGATTTTGACATGTTAAAGAAAATTCTTCCAAATAAATAAATCACATAGATTAATGTGCATAATCTGAGCCAAGCCCATGCAATTTCTGTTAAATTTATAGAATTTTGATATGAACCAGTGAACAATCTTTTTAACCACTGGAAGAACACGCAACAGGCTATCAGAGGACATTACATCTAATCTGGGAAGTCTTACTGAAGACCAGACATTTGTGTGCTTTTAAATACAGTAAGTTTAAGGACATCTTCCTTCACTAGCATTACTGAATATAAATCACGTCAGAATTCATAGCAACTTGCCAGTTAATAGGCCTTCCCCTCTTGTAACGACAGTTCTTTTAATTATTTCATTGTTAAACTGCTTTAGAAAAATACCACAGGTTACCACAAGAGATAACCAGGCATCACTCCATGAAACCATCCTCTGAGACAATTTTGATATTATCACTACCTCTAGACTTTTCAGAGTATTTCTTTAAACCAAACTTTTAACACAGGCATACTGTCTGAATGAAGACTGCATTTTGAATGTTCTAAAACATTATTTACTTAAGGGCTTAAGATTAGAACTTTAAGATCCTCCTCAAATAGCTCTAATGAAAATCTTGCTTTGTTTTTGGTAAGATTAAAAATTGCCAAGTGACATGTACTAACCTATAAGACTTGTTAAAACAAAGGGTTAAAAAAAATCAAACATTAAAAATAATCTCATCACGTTTCCAGAACAATAAGTGTAATGATAGAACTGCCATATCAGCATGCAGAACAACTCTCTTGGATCTCTACTTACAGATACTATCCAATTTCAGTATCTTACCCTGCAAGAAATACGTTCTAAAATATTTACTAGATAAAAGATGGTGAAGAGATGGTCATGACTGATAAATGCTGTAGACAGTTTTATAGTAAAAGCTTCCTCCTGCCCCCCTCCAATTTTTGAGTGTGTGTGTGTGCATGCCGTATTTATGACTAAAGAACACCAGGGGAAAAACAGCTTTCATATTCATGAAGCAAAATACGGTGAAGTATTGTGCATGGTCAGCAGACAACCTTCATTTGCCTTACATACCTAAAGCACACTGGCATAAAATAGTTTTAAAATTGTAAAAAAATCCTGGAGCAGGAACTGAAGAGGTCACATTCCCATCCCCACCCATTACACTACCTTCATCCTGAAAAAAGTAATGCTGGTCAGTAAATCCACTGTAGACTTCAGGTCCTGAAGCCGTTCACGACTGCTGGCTGGGAAGTTATTCTGTTGACAAAAAAAAAGGGAAATCCTGTTGGAAAGCACAGTCAGATCCATGCAAAGCTACAAGCACGTTCTAAATAAGGAAAGTGTCTTGGAAACATTTCCTGCTCGAGAAGCTTATACCAGTCAAAACAATGCTCAGTAAATATGGCCTTTTTGCTGAAGGAGCTCATATGTTTGCTTAATTAAATAGTTTCTCATTTGAACATGAAGCCTGTGGATGCCAGGACATGGACAACCCCCAGCAGCAGCAGATCTCTCCTTGGCTGTAGAAGGAGCTGTCAGTGAGCAACAGCCTCCCCACCATCAGCCCTGAACTCTAGTGCCTGGGGTTGCATGCACAGTTCCTTCCCTTACTGCACTCACTGCTTGCTTTTTGTCTTTTCTAAGACACCAAAAGGTGTGGTATACTTGAAACCTCTGCAGAGAAACAAACAGCATTGAGAAGAGAAAATGAACACTTTTTCACTGTCAGAATTCATCATAACCGCTCAGTCCCCTCTCAGATTCAATCCACCAAGGTAAGCATTTATCCTCCAGTGCCTCTTTCACACTAATGCACTTATTTTACATACTATCTCCAGCACTTTCCTAGCTGTAACTGTTCTTTCCCCTTCCACTCTCTGGGTTCCACTGAAATTAGGAGTCTGATTGTTCTTTCCAGATGCTGATACAGAAGTGTGAGTGAGTGAGTGAGTGTGTGTGTGTCTGTGTCTCCTTCTGGCACTGAGAGTATTTACCAAAAATCAAGATTTAAACACAAAATATTAGATGAATGTTGGGGAATGAATGCATGTTCTTGATAAGGAATAATAATCAGGAAAAGATAATATCTATATTGAATACCTATAATATTATCTATCTGTGTTTATGTCAGCCAGGAATGAAGGAACAGAAAAGAACTACTGACGTGCATACAGAATAACTTCACTTGTTCACAAAACACTTTTCAAAATAATTATGCAGAGTGTGACTTCAAGCTACTCTTGAGATGTTTCTACCTCTTCTCCCCAAAGCCCACCACCCTGCCCTGGAAAGAAAACACTGGTTTGACACTTTCTTTTTTAACAAATCTGGTGTGGATTTTCATTGTTTGTTCATTGTTTTCTTTTAAGTGCTTACAAATAGCTTGAATCAACACAGGGGTGAGGGACTTAATCTGGATAATTTAAACTGCAAATTGCCATATCCTCTCTTGAAAGCTGGAAGCTGAAATACCTTTTCCTTCCAGAACTTAACCTGTCCTCCCAGGGTCTTAAAATAATCACTGAGAGGACTCAGACTGCTCCAGACAGTTGCTGTCTAAATACACTGCCAATTAGAAAACATCAAAATTATTTGAAGTGTACAAATCTTTCCTGGTCTTTTACCAAAGATCTTATTTGTTTGTCCAAGGTTTACTTGCATTAGCCACCTGAAAGCAGCTTTTATTGGAGACCAAACCAACAAAAAGGCATCACCAGTATGGCTTCCTGTTGCCATGTCCTGGTAATTTTCCCTCTGCTGCTCAGTGCTCTCTTTGCACCTTCTCTTTTAGGATCGCTCATCACACAACATTCCTTTTATCTTCTTTTGTGCATTGCCCTTTCTGTCCTTTTGCTTGCCTTCCTAATGCACTTCTCTTATTAGTCTACTCACATTCCCCTTTTCTGTATGCTTTACTGTCTTCCAGATAAATGTACCACTGAGAACAGGATCTACTTTTTAATATTAGTCACTACTTAAAATGAAAGAATTGAAAAAAAAAAAAAGCCCAATAACAGACTTGTTATTAAGATTACATTGACTCTGGAGTAGCAAAGAAAGGAACTAGAGGGCCTAAGAAGCATTCAGGACTAATGCCAACACCTGAAACCTATCCCTTTCCCAATGTGGTGAAGTGTGTGTGTGTGTCAGGGTTGTGCATGGGGGGGGAGGCTTCAACCTGAAAGCACATCCTACAGATACAGAGTCAGGGACAGTGATTTGAGTCTGCCAGACCTAAAATAACTGACAACATGGCTGGGGGTCCTCTCAAAGATTTCTCTCACAGAGAAGAACAGGTGTGTTTTCCCTTTGTAGATGATACCTGAAGTAGCAGATAATAATTCAAATATATTAATCCAATCAGCTTGCATTTCTGGGGGAATATCTGAGATAAGCATAGTTCACAATCCTGAGATTATTTTAGAAGCCTTAAGGAAGTTATATTGGAAAAAAGAACAGGGTTTAAATTCTACCCATGAGGAAAAACAAAATATAATTCCGTAAGAGACAAACTAACCAAAAGCTCAGAGATATAAGAGAAATCCAGCCAGCATGTTTCCCCTCTGCCTAACACAATGCCTGAAAAGATTTTGTTTATTCCCACTCACCCTGTACATTGAGAGATCAATCCGAAGTGAATTATGAAGCTGGTCCAGAAGCTTCACAAATCGTTCTTTCTATTGAGCAAAAAATATATCACATATCATCACTGTCCAATCCATGTTCACAGTAAGATGCAGAATATCAGAGAACTAGCGACAGACTTCAAGAGGAGTGGGAGGAAGCAATACTGATGCATTGTTTTGTGTATTTATTCTTATACTGTAATTACTTCTGAAGTTTGTGTAACATTACAAGTATAAGAAAAACATTCCTTTATCACTTTGAAGTAGAGGTAGAACAAAACCCTGCTGATTTCTGCTAACAGTTTGTACCAGCCTTATGTTTAAGAAAAAATATTTATTCAGAAATTAGTAAGGGAACAGTCAGAAAGGGGTTGAATTCAGACCAATGGTACAGCTCCAAGATCTTATGTATCAATTCAATGACAAGCATTGCAGAGTTCTTGTTGCCATTTTCTTGAGGGCAGGTCTCTCAGCTAGATTCTGGCTTGGCTTTGTGAAAAGACTCCTCCCTCAATGTATTTATTTCTCAGTCTAGCAAAGGAGCTTGAGCTATTCTAGATACTTTTCCAGAATGCTCAACTCCAACATGTTATACAGAAAACAATTGAACCATTAGAGGGACAGACTTTTTATTTCCCTTTAAGCAGTTGCTGTTTTTAAAAACAAAATTCTGAAACCATCAGATTACACGGTATATTTTATCAACAGCATCACCACGCAGAATGTAATACAATTCACTCATTTCCATACCATCTGTGCTCCAGTGCAATTTGAACATGAAGACTAAACATCACAATGCATCACACTGATTAATATCTAAAATGTGTGATGATGACAATAAACCATGCTCTGCTTTGTCTAGTCTAGAAGGGCTTGACGGCTTCCAACTTATCCCAGTTCCTTAAACAGAGCAACTTATTTATTGACAGGCAGAAATACCATAGGCAAAATAGAGAAATCCAGTTGTATCGCCAAACATACCCCAAAATTGGAGGCTGCAAAGCGGTCCGAAGCAGACACATTTGTGGAGGCAGTTGTGTGCGCATAGTAAGCATTGATATTGGCAAGTAAGGTGCTCATCACAGCTGGCACACCTGGGCACATGTATTTGGAGGAGAGACATGCAAAATGCCTGCAAAAGGACAGTTCAGTAAGTCATTTTGGACTCTCTTGTGTAGTGCTTCCTGACACTGCCTATGGTTTCCACAACACAACTCACCCAAGTTTCCTACCCCTCTAATAGCCACCCTGCTCTAGGTAGAACCCTCAACAACTGCAAGTTTTGTTTTCTCCCTTTTAGTAAATCTCCGGCATTTTGCTTCCGGTTTTTCACAAAAGATGGCATCTAAATAATACACATGATAGAAAAAAAAAAAAAAGAAGAAAAATCCTTTTTACTACATTTCTTTCCATGGCATAAAAGAGCTTTTCAGCCCAACAATATGTTGCCAATAGCTTGTGACTTAGGTAATACTGTGGGTCCTGATCCCAATTCCAAGAGCCAAGCCTGGCACACAGAAATCTATATAATTTACTGCTACTTGAGGCAGCCACAGGTTCTGAGGTGACATAAGGCAGCAGCGATTGCAAAGCATTCAGGCACAGCGAGATCACACACTATTATTTCTGTGCTGCACTGATAAGTGACTCCTTAGGGCTAACCCTTCCAGCCTGCAGGAAGCATGCATGCTCATTTGCTTTTTCCCCATTTAACTGCTCTCATTAAAGTGCAAGGAACCATCCTGCAGGAAATCTCAGAATTATGCCAGAAGTATTCAGGCTTGTGAAATGATTAAACAATCAAAGAAAATCTGTTAGACATAAGGGGAAAAAATAATCAGAGCTTAAGAGGTCTGATATTATGAGACCTGGCAAGTCAAGTCCATTCCAACAGACAAGAGAATTTGGCAATTTTTAAGCAGTCATTTCATGCAAGAACCCTCATTGAACTCCCAAAATAAACATGGGAACTATCTTCTAAATGTAGTTTTCTTCCCTAGGGACTCATCAGACATTAGCTTCTGTGTTCATTAACCTACAAATAATTATAACCAAAAAATGCAGTGAGACAATTTCACAGAAACATACAAACCAGTATTTCAGATAAACATGATAACTATGCCCCAATGTTAACTTGCTGGCTACATGATACCTATGTACCAATTGCTTTTGAGGCACTCACTGTAAATGACAGACACATAAAATGCATTTGTCTAGCTTGAAGAAGAGAAAGTGTAAGGTGTGGGGATCTAATCAATGTCTGTACTATTTATTACAGAGGAGAGGATTAGCAAGAGGACTGAGCCAGGCAAAAACTCTTTCAGAAGGATGAAAAAAAGAAGCAGCAATACGTAGCAGTTACAGTATAGGAAACTCCACACAAATTTTTCTAACTCGGATTTCAACCTGGAATTTCTCCCCCCAAATAATACAACGCAAGACCAGGAGCCCAGCAAAATGGTGGATCTCCCTCCTCAGAGATTTTCAAGGAACTGAAAGAGGCTTTAAGCAGTCTCATCCAACTTCCAAGTTAGCCTTGCTATGAGCCAGGACTAGACCTCCAGAACTACCTTCCAATTGCTTTCCATCTTGTCTTAAATGAGCAGGCAGAAAAAAGTGTTTGCAAGGCGATATAATTACACATTGTAACTCCTCAGAGGACACAAATACCCAGAGCTTTCAGCTTCAGAAGTGAACTTCCTCACATTAGTTTGCTGTATTTAGTATTATGTTTAAAATAAGAAATGAGCTAAGCATAGCATTACTGGTCCGGAAGCAGAATGGCTAATCCCAAATCCAACTAAAAGTACAGTGACAAGAAAAATGCTCTTGGTGATCAAGAATTGCATGAGCCTAGATCCAAACAGGACACATTAGTGCTCCATTACTCAAGCTTCCTGTAAATCCCTCCAGCAGTACCTAGGAAAACAGTGATTTCTCAGGACTGTATCAATTGCCACAACAAACCTGTAGGACAAACAGTTTCACAAGACCTCTTCCCTTCTCACATCATCAAAAATCTTCAGTGGGATCCTTTTTAGTAGCAGATTTTTCAAAGCGAGATTTTATATTCTCTTGTCTAAACTCTAGACAAGAATAAGCTATCAATGAAGTACGGTCATTTACACTCACAAAGTTGGTATAATTCTTTAGAATTAGTTTTAAAGGTAAATGTTCTCACATAAACTGCCCAGATGGAGCCTAAATTCCAGCACTTCGTCAGACAATAATTTATTGACTTTGAGGAATCAGTGACTGAGACATGCAGTTACTAGTAGATGTTAATGTTAATAGCATTCTATTACCAAGACACTTCATCTTAACAGTTACATCAATTAGATACAACGAATATCTGCACTAAAGACAACACCAAATGCATCTTACGTCATGGCCTGGTATATTGATTCAATGCCATAACGCATGGCAAATTCATCCACAATCTCTTGAGCTGTCTCATCAAAATACACCTTCCAGGCATCATCTCCTTTGGCATCAGGGATCTTCACCACTCCACTCCCTTGCACATCTGTGAGATGGTGAAAGAGGTTCTGAAATACAAAACAGGAAAGAAATTATATGCAAAGCTGCTGAAGCTGCCAAGTGGGTTTCATGACCAGCGTGGAATTGCTAAGGAGGCACTAACACAGATTTCTTTGCTCTCCTCCCTCTTTCCTTATCCCTACCCAGAATGCACTTTTGTGCTTTGACTTGCTTTTCTTCTTGCATGCTCCCAGCTGAATTTTTCCACGCACATACCTACAACTTTAACCACCCGACACTGTGAATGATGCAGAGGAGTGCTTCAATGCAGTGAAGTCAGACTAATTAGTTTCCTGAAACCTACACACTTCTGTCCTCAAAGGAATGACTTAACATGGACAAGCTATTTAAGCCAGCTGAGGTAACAGCCTTGTATCAGCTTTGTAATTATTATTATACAGTAGAACAGTCCAAATCCTATTTTTTTAAAAAAGGACATCCTTAAAATCACCATTAACTACTGGACACTTGCATTATTATTCACCATAACCTTTTGCTTTATCTAACACTGGAAAGCCCTTCAAGCTATTATTGCTGTGCAGAAATTGCAATTCAGTTCAGTGGGTTTCTCAGTAATCCTCAAATTTATGTCACTTAGAGATTTCATCAGCTTTTCAGACAGCTGGCTCCCTGGTAGCAAGGGATGCAAAAGTCTAATGATCTAATGAGGAGCTAGAAGACACTTCTTTACACTACTATTTTTTCCTGGTTAAATTATTCTAGCTTTAAATCATCTTAATTTTATGATGTACAAATGAAAGAAGGTGATACTTTAAAAGAGACATACTTGCAAAAACAAGGGGAAGCAAGTGATCACGCATCAGAGGATAAAAATGAAATGGACTACCAAGCAGAAGCAGTCACTCAATTAAAAAACAGCAAATTTATATTGAAGAATACAACACAGCCTACTAAAAGAAACTGATATTCACTTCAGCTTAGTCTGTCTCTTTCCTGGTAAGGCCAAAAGACACTGCAGGGATCATCAAGCCCTTTGTCTGGAAAAATATGTTGATCCTGTAGCTGAACATTCGTCCCTGTGACACATCTGTCCTTTTCTAATCTGAATTTGCTTAAACTTCACTGGACTTTGTGATATTCTTATTTATAAGGTGAAAGAGGCTATTGCTACTCTTCCTTATTCAGGCACTTAGAGACTAATCCTGTCACGTGCCTTCTCCTTGATAAATAGACTGGGCACCACGAATCTATCAGACATTCTCATAAGTCTTCTTTGAATTTCTCCCAACTTCTACAGCTCTGCCTGCCCATCTTAGTCCATCTTGAGATAGATTACTACCCAGCAACCACAGCTTATCTTCCGTTCCCTAATAATTGTTCATAGCTACACACCAGTGGTACGAGGAATTTATACCAACAATATCTACACTGCTCAAAGGCCAGATTCAAAACCCTATCCCAAACAGAATTTACTCAAAAAGCAGCTAAGGTAGAAAATGTAACTTTTCATATTATAGCCCACCATGCATCACAGACCAACTGTCCAGGTGGAAACTGCAATGATATAACTGCTCCTTGCTGCAAGCAACACACAAGCAGATCTGTTCATGATGTTCAGAGACAAGTAGCAGGAAAAAACATAGCATCTCCCGTGAAAATGCTGCATATCCGGGATCCCAAAAAGAATGTGCAATGTTTAATTCTGAAGCAGATCTGGGCTGGAGTTTGACATTTTAGAAGGCTTTCCCTAAAGAAAAACACAGGTATAGTACATGCTGAACACATCAGCTAAGGAAATTCTGAAGTTTCTTCATGTTAAACTAGTAGGGGCTATGAGTTGGACCACTGTCTGATCTCTGCCTGACAGCAGCACATCTGTGACAGTGGGACAGACTGAGCCAGCCAGCATTCAGCATGGCTGGGAGCCTAAAGCCTTCCTGGACTTCTGTACAAATGCTGGTCTGATGATTCAGTGACTTTCCAAGCCTGTGGAGCAGGGAAAAGAAGGCTCACCTAGGGCAAGAAGAAACTTTCTAAGGAAATAGAGGTCAGAAAATTGCTTCTTTGACAGAAAGGAGGAACGTTACAATGGCTGAGCTGAACTGCTCCTTACCTCATGAAGGCAAGTGTACTGAATGTGATATGGAGCCACTTTCTCCTCGCCTTTGATCTCCACATTGATTTGCAGACGGATAGCCCCAGACACCGCAGACTTATCTGTTCTTTTCTCTAGAAGGAAAAACCATCAACAATTACATGCATTTTTCACATTCAGAGCACAGACATCTTTGGGGTGGCAACACTGTAGCAGAAACTGCTGGAAGCTCAAGCTGAATTTGTGATTAGTATTTCCGTGGAAAAAACTTTGACTTCTTTCTTTCAAAACATTAAAAGCTAAGTAGATATCAGCAAATCACTGACATGATACATTCTAGATATGACACATCTAGCTAGAACAGCATGCACTTGTTTACAAATAAGCCAGCCCTTCTGACAGCACATGCTATAGGGTCCCTGGGCTTCGATCCAGTCAGCTGAACTAGAACAACCAAGGAATGTACTGCAAACCTCTCTATACAAAGACTCATATGACAGCAAGCGAGGGAGTTCAGTATATCATGCACACAGCCAAGACAAGGTTTTACCAAGGCCACTTAGAAAATGGCAATGTGTGTCAGGAAGATGTTGCTCAGATCCCTTTTCTAAGGATACAGCTGACTGATGTGAAATTTGTTCCTTACTTCCAGCCCTGCTCCAAGCATTTACCCATTCTACTTTACAGTGCCTAACAAGAGAAAAAACATCACTGTTCTGACAGGCTATACTCCTGAATTTTGTTTTAACTGGGACAAAAGCCTTGCACAGCTGCTCTGCAGCATCATCATGTCCCTTAAAATCACCTAGTCAAGCAGGCGTGTTTTTTTTTTGTCCTTTCTTGCAAACTGCTCAGATAGTTCTCACATGTTCCCAAACTAATACATTACATGTTTTCAGTCCCAAAGCCCCACTCACCAAGGTTGTACCACACATCCATTTCACCACTCAGCGTACGGACTTCAATGATTGTCTGTCCCAGGAAATCATCCGACTCGCGCTTCAGCCTCTGTTTGACACGAGACTTGATGTCGTCGTCCTCATCCCACACTCGCACCTTGATCCGGTCAGAGGAATTATGGCACTCACTGAGAACAAGACAAATACAATATTGAAGAGCTCATATGTAGCTGACATTTCTACAGTAAATGCTTTATAATCCCCTTGACCTGCCTGCCTAACGACAGAGCAATGCATAAACAAGATATAAACAATTGCTTTATTTAAAAGCGTAGAATCCGATAGGAACCACACAACATTTTTTTTGGTGAACTCTAAATGCTCCTATGATGTGTCAGATACTGCACTTCAGACGCACACTGAAGCAGAGTGTCCTGGCTGCAGCCACCAACTTCAGTCTTGCTAAGTGGCTGTGACTCCTCTGCTCTTCCTCACTCTCAGGAGCAGCTCCCCAAACTGGGGAATTCTTTTCACTGTTGCAGTTTTTGCTGTGAAACTTGCAAAAGCTGGATGATAGCTTGGCTGGTAAACTCAGCCTGCACACCCCCCAAAAAACACTGATAAGCATCACATTGGTTTCCGATAGCCCTCCCCGTACAATATCTCCTGTTCAGCTGAATATGTTGAAGGCTACTTCTGTTTACACACATGCAGTGTCTAGGACAGCGTGGTCAATGCCTGTAACAAACACTTTTCATGTTCTTTTTTAATAAAGAAGATAAGTAGCCCAGGTGGAGGTTGTTCTCTTACTTCAGGACAGTCACAAAGCAGTAGTGTGTTAATGTACAATACATTATGTTCAGATGATACAAACATTACCTGTGCGTAGGATGAAACAGTGGGATACATTAGTTGCAAAGTTGGTATTTAATTACTGGAATTGATTTTGCCTATTATTCACAGCTGAGGCTGATACTTTCCCCGTATCTTAGGCAGATTAGTGAAGACTTCCATTAAAAAAAGCAGCTTACTGTTTGCTGAACCTGCACCCTTCAGCCTAATGCACAGGCAGAATTTGCAGTCCCCTCTCTTTTTAGGTGCTCATACACCTTTTGTAGACACAAACAGGCTCCTGGATGTCAGAAGTGGGTAAAAAGACCTTATAATAAAAGCTCTGCTCATTTACAGGGCACGCAATTCAATAAAGCAATTTGAATGCTCACATGAGACCATGACAAGGGTGATTACTCACCATAACCACTACAAATGTCTGCCCTCAAGGAAATAAAACCTATGAAAACAGGCAACTTCTGCTGAAGGCCTGTTTTCCAGCCTTTTTAACATTAACATGCTGCATCTGTTGCTAAGCAACAGGGAGAAGGAAGAAATGGGTCAGAAGAGATCTGCTAAGCCCGGTCAATAGGATATGGCAGTGACTGGTATTTGCATGCTCCTTACCAAGAAATCATTTGGGATCTTACTGCCATTATTGTGATCCAGGACTGGTTAACAGACATCCCTGCAGCTTCTAGTGATTTTTCCAGAGAAGAGGGATATCTGGGAATTACTATTGGGAAAGTTAGTAGCAATTCTAGGCGCTTTTGATCACTGGCAGAAAGCATCCTTGTTTCCTTCCTTCTCTGTGCAATCAAAGCTGTATTTAGAGATCAGAAGAAAGAAGGTTCAATGTTTCTCCCCTTCCTCTTCCTCAACTTCAAGGATGTTTTCCTTTGGGAAAAAAAAAAAAAAAAAAAAGCATGCAGCAAGCATTCACAAGCAGGAAATGCTTGGACTGCTGCTTTCTGTAGCTCTCTAGTTTATCTGAGTGCATACCAACAACACAACATAAGCACATGAAAGAAATCCTCTGTTCCTGACATGGTAAACTAATGTACATCCTGGCAGTAGCTCAGAGGTTCAGAAGGACACATGTGCCAAAAAACACAGATCAGTACACAGTGGCATTTACAAAGCACCAACAAGTTAACCCCTGACTTCTTCAGACCTCACCTTCTGGCACTGCAGTTCTTTGTTAAGACAGCTTTGATCTTACTTTTCTTTGCTACCAATGGTCAAAAATTTGCTCTTTCCTTTAGGAAAACATTTACTGTTCAGACCTAAATCCACTTGAGGTTCCACATGCATTGTCCCACACTCCCTGAGTGGCTATCGTCCTTCACTTGGGCTGCAGCAGCATAACTCACTGCTAAGTGCCACAGAAAACTTTTCAGTAGCATTTACTGAGCTACTCAAACTTCTACTTTACCACAGTTCTCTCTGTTATTTTTAAGAGACGAGTCAATTCATATTCCTCATGCTGTTCCCATGCCAGAGAGAGCACCTTATCACTCACTCACAGCAGCTGAAAGCCTTAGGCTGATGGCTTACCTATAAAACATCTCCATCTAAGTCTGTAGGAACCACAGTCTTTGCTTTCAGTGAAGGAAGACAGTTGCTTCAACACCAGCTCACCTTTTACAGCATACCTCAAAACAGAACCACAAATATTGGCCTACTTGAGCTTAACTGATAACAGGCTTTCTAGCTAATAAAAATAGCATCTGATTAGTGACAGCAACCCAGCTCCGTAAGACTGTGGCTAACACATTCTGCTGCTAGAAACTTTCCCCTTCATTACTACAGGAGCTGGCAAGTTTCTAAAGATGCCTGCCCTACTTCTTGCGACATTTTTGTGAAGAGTGGTTTCCTAACAATGTGTGCATACGTGTGTCTGCCCAGTCTGCCACACAGCTGAGCTCCTACAGCTTTCCCAAGAAGATGCAAAGAAGAAACACTTTGAGACCTTGTCATAGGGAGGTAACTATCAAACGTGTCCATGCCCATTTGAGTGTGAGGAGCTGGAAACCAGGTTCTCTTTGTTGCATGACTCAGAAAATTACTTTTTCTTTGTATCTACATTCTTCTGATGTTTGCAGTCTTGCCATTTTATGTTTAAAAAAGTTACTTTGATACTTCAAGGTATCAAAGAAACATTTTCAGGAAACAGGACACTAAATCTGCAAGGAAAAAATAAAATAAGTAATTTCTTTCCATGAAATTTTCCTACCTAAAGCCAGTGGTTGCAGGAGCAGTGGAACCAGCAGAGCTTGATTCTGCTGACTTTCTCCCTATCCCACACACTACCTCCAGCTCTTCTATCACATTCCCCCTTGGCCTTCTCCAGCCTCAAACATATCCACCCTGTGCTGTCAGTGCTCTGACATCTTCCCATGCTCAGCTATCAACTTGGCTGAGGGGAAGCACACAAAGTTGCTGTTACTTCTGATGCGTATGCACAGTGCCATGCTGATACATGCACACTAATCAGTATATTGGTGGCTAAACACAAAAGGCAACTCCAGAATTTACATTATAGTCTGCCACAATGAAGTTAGTAATTTGTATCCCTCTAATCTAGCTGAAACTTCTAACAATCACTTTCTATGATTTTCAATAGATTTGAGACCTCTGCCTGCCTTTGAATGTTGGCCCAAACTGGCTAAGATGTCAGAGGTCTGGGACAAAGTAAGGCATGTGCATCCTGTCCTCCAAAAAAGCATACAAAGTAAAAGAAACATCTAAAAATGACCCTAATATTTTCAAGTCAGTGATTTGTACTCTG
>NC_048926.1:10173719-10262103 GCF_011077185.1 Oxyura jamaicensis | reverse complement strand
TAAGGATAATAAGTTTAGAGCACAGAGAGTGCCAAAATGAAAAGCTGTATCCTTCTGACACCACTAGCTCATACTGGAGAATCTACAGTCATGAAGAGAGAGTCTGGTAAATACCCATAAGAGTTTTTAAATTCCCATTTGTGTCACATCGTAGTAGATTTACATGGCAAGGGTTTGGTAGCGGGGGGCTGCAGGGGTGGCTTCCGTGAGAAGAATCCAGATAATTCTTCTTACCTATGTCAGATAAGGGCCTGTTTCAGCTGGCTCCAAAGGGACCCGCTGCTGGCCAGAGCCAAATCAACAAGGGATGTTTTTTTGTCTCTGGGTGAGCAGATTTGAGAAAAAACAAACAAACAAACAAAAAAACACTACTGTGCAACAGCAGCTGGGAAAGTGAGGAGTGAGAACCAGCCCTGTAGCCCCCAAGGGCAGTGCAGCAGGTGGCAGGAGGAGCTCCAGGCAGGCAGCAGCAGTTCCCCTGCGGCCTGTGGAGAGGCCCCTGGTGGAGCAGGCTGTCCCCCTGCAGCCCATGGGTCCCACATGGAGCAGATCTCCACGCTGTAGCCCGTGGAGGAGCCCCCGCAGGAGCAGGTCCCGCGCCGGAGCTGCAGCCCGTGGAGAGGAGCCCACGCAGGAGCAGGGGTCTGGGGGGAGCTGCCGCCTGTGGGGGACCCGTGCTGGAGCAGTTTGCTCCTGGGGGATGGACCCCGTGGTACAGAGCCGTGTGGGAGCAGTTCTTGAAGATCTGCTGCCTGTGGGCAGCCCCCACAGGCTCAGTTGGGGAAGGACGGCATCCCATGGGAGGGACCCCACAGGAGCAGGGGCAGGGAGGGACCATGAGGGAGTGGCAGAGACGAAGCGGCAGGGACTGACCGCAGCCCCCATTGCCCATTCTCCTGGGGGAGGAAGTGGAAGAGGGTTGATGGGGGGAAGGTGTTTTAGTTTCGTTTGTTTCTCACTTCTCTAGCTTGTTAGTAATAGGCACTGAATTTTACTAATCTTCTTACACTGAGTCCGTTTTGCCCATCACAATAATTGGTGGGTGATCTCCCTGCCCTTATCTCAACCCCAGAGCCCTTTCCATCATATTTTCTCCCCCTTTTCCTATGAGGAGGGGGAGTGAAAGAGCCATTGTGGTGGAGCTTGGCTGCCCACCTGAGTAAAACCACCACACACATCCACATGGATATTTCTTTCCAATCAACTTCTCATCTCAAGAACAGTGTTATCAGCACGTTAACCCTGCAGGATACACCCAGACCTCAGTTTCATTCCATTAATACCGCCTTCAGACATAGATTGTCCATCTCTAAAATGCACTGTGTAGATTAGAGAGGTAAGAAGCCAACACAACCCTATCATTCAACACACCCATTTCACACGAAGATGTTTTCTTAAACTATGTTGTTTTCTCATATTTTCTGCCTGAAGAACAGGAGAGCCCAGAGGCCCCAGTGCAATCATGACTCTGCTGTGTGCTTGGCAACTTACAGAGAGGAAGCCAGCCCCTGCTTTGTAGAGCTGACAGCCTAATAAAGACGAAAAGCAAGAAGCAGACATAGCATGAACAACTGAAGTGAAGGAGCAGAGGTATCAACAATATTTTGCAGATTTAAAAGTAGGTCAAGTCAAGCCCAGATTTAAGTAGTTTAGTTGTGCTTTGATATTAAAAAAAAATACATTTATGGTTCAAAGAGTCTAGTGAATATTTATATAGCCATGTTCTATGAGCAGTTTCCCTTCTGCACAATTGCAGATGCAGCCCTCAAGAAGGGCCTGTAAAGTTTCACAGTCTGGTGCAGAGAATATTTTATGCAGTGGTTGAGGACAGACAAAAAGGGGCAGAGCAACTTGCAGAAGTAGGGGATGAGAGTGCAGGAGGTGGGAAAATGCACAGGACAGAAGAACAGATCAGCAGGACTTCAGGATCTGCGAACGTTTTAGCTTCTGAGGAGCAAAGTGCCAAAAAAAATCAAAACGGTTTTCTAGAAAATCAGAAAGAGTAATTACAGTAATCAGTATGAGAAGCCCAACAAAGAGTTGTAACTGTATACACTTCAGGAAATAAGTCTTTAGGAAATGGTCCCACTGAAAAAGCAGGAAGATTTCGGTGTGGTTCAAATGAAAGTGTCTAGAAATGGCAGCATCCAACTGGGAGGTCTGCTGTGGCCAGCCTCAATGGGAATAGATGACCAAACTTTGCAGGACAGATGAATTTTTAAATGATACCAAGGCTCTTTAGTTAGGAAGAAAAAAAAAAAGACAGCAAAAAAATACACTGAAAGCAAAATCAGAGTGGTAAGAGAACAAGGCTAAAATCCTAGCAGTTTATAAGTTAAGCACAACAGCACAAGAATATGCCGTGAGATCCAGCTGTTGCTGTCTAAGAACAAAGAAATGAATTTTCTGTTCTCAGTTGCATGAAGCTTGTTTCTTAGGGGAACAAGTACAATCATTTTGCCAATGCTACAACACTGACTGCACAAATTAATCATGCAGCTCTCCTAACTACAAAGAGCAGATAAAGTGATTCTGAGCATTACATCCTTAGCTATATTAACTCAGCTTCCCAAAAGGTGCTTGCCACGAGGCACCAACTTTAATTCAAATATAAATTTCACATTGGTCACTGAGCAGGGAAACAAGCAGGATTTGATCAGAGTGCCATTTTGAGCATCTGCAGTACCTAGAGAATAAAGAAAGCACGACAACCAAATGGTCCCTGCCATGCAATGAACAGAGGAGGCTGAGGATTCAGAGTTCCAGTGACATTTATAAACATGGTGGTCTCCAAAGGTGAAGACTAAAAAACAACACTGAAACAATCTCATATAACCACAGAGATTACTGAAAGATGCTGAGCTTGATAACAAGCTCAGCAGGTGAAAGGAAAATTGAGCAACCAAATGGAACCTTTTGGGTGACAACACAGTGGTTAGCTATGCAATAGCACTATTCCCAAAGGATTAACAGGAATGTATATCATCTGTGGCTCTGCATGTCCTAGTAAAATATTGGTTATCTGCTAGCAGGAGGCACCACATTTACTTTAACTGAGTTAGTCTTCTGTAGTAAGAGAACAAACGTGCCTCTTGCAAACTGCCCACTGACAATGCAATCTGTTCCAGGCAATGATTTCACACCCACCATTAAGGCCTTGTGCACAGATATATTCAGACAATACAACTTTGAGGGGATTTTACTTTAAAATGAGGGAGTCATTTTGAGCCTAAGCCAAGAAACCTAGCAAAGCCCTGTTTGCATCTAGTAACTTCTAATGCTTGTCATTTAAGACTACGATCCCTCCTAAGAAAAGCTGGTATGGACAACAAATCTCTAGCTGAGTCCTCAATTCTTCCATTAAAATGGAACTCTTAAAATCCGTCTACCATTGTAACTTGTTCAAATGGATAGTCAGCTTCAGCCTTTACAAAAAAAAGAGAGATTACTAGAAAGCCAGTATTTTCTACCTATAGTCTAAATTATGTCTAAATGGAGAATTAAAGTCTTATTTTAATTGCACTGAAGATTGCAAAAATATCTTCCAATATCTCACATTACTGGGCTGTTTCCTAGGGAAATGAGTGCATAGCAAATTTCTTTTCAAAGGTTCTGCATTTCAACACACTTTGTGAAAAAATACCAACTAGATGGAGAACAGATCTACAAACTAGCTTCTTGGAAAGTCAGCAGCCACCTGTCTCTTATGCACCCATCGACCCAGACAACGCAGAACCAATTGAAGATAGGACACGTGCTGCTTTCTGTCCAGAGTTGAAGGCAAGAGAGGCTGAGGGCACAGAAGATAAGTCTACACGGCAAATGAAGGAGAATACCTATTAGCCTGCTCAACATAGCTATAAGGAAAGGGATCTGGGATTATAGCAAAACAGGAATGGAATGTAAAGCAAAGGGAAGCACAATTCATTAGTGCTTTCCAACACTTTTTTTTTTTTTTTTTTTTTTTCCCAGCAATGTCTGGAGTCCCCTATCAAGTTTCATCCTGCCAGGCACCATTTATGGGAAGTCTTTGCATCAAGCCTGCAACTCTTTGAACTGAGCAGAAAGATCAGCTCCTTGTATTTTCATAGGTCTTCAAGCTTCATTGAAAGACAAATTCTCTGTAACACGTACGGATGAAAATATACAAAAAGATGATTTTCAGAAAGAAACAAGACACCTGCTTGGTGATGAACACGCTCCACGAACTGGTCAATAATCTAAGCAGAAGCACAAGGGATATAGCCTAGTAATGACCTAAATAGTGCTTATAATGAAAACCCTAAGTCTTTTCAACCTTGCCTTTTCTAAAATACAGTTCTAAATTTGGACTTCCAAACTGGGTCAAAACTACCACATGGCTTTAAGTTCATGTACTTTTCCATCCACCACTGTAAATAAGCACAGATAAGTAATTTCAAATAGGTGTTGCAGCCTTAAAATTTTTAAAACTTGTTTAAGCTGCTTTTAATAAACTTTACTGAGTCTGTGGAAATTATTGTATCGCTCAGCTGTAATGCAATCTGCCTCAGCTTATGTCATGGGTTACAATAGCACTATGACAACTGATACACATAGGTTTTTGATTCCATATCCAACCTTTGAAAAGATGGTGGAATTGTGATCCCATAAAAGATACTGGGCACCTAATGAACACCAGCTGCAAACAAATCTGTCCAACAAGCCAAGTAGTTGAGGAACATCAATTACTAACCTATACATTACTGACCTGACCTCTCTCTACTTGTGCATCTTGCACCCACTGAAATATTTTAGTGTTCTGAACATCAGACTTTTCATATGTCTGCTGCTAGGTAGGCTTTTAATAACTACCCTAACATCTTTCTCCCACTGTAACAAGTTAACTCTAAAAAATAAACATATGCACCCTCAACCCTCAAAACTGAGCACCTCAATTCTCCTGGCCATCTCTTGTAAAAAAGCTTGGTAAGTAATGGGTATTGTTGTCATGCATATGTGGATTTAACTTTCCATTGGGTTATGTAGGGTAGAAGATTTCAGCAATTTTAAGAGTAGTAAGCTCTAAAAAAATGACATAGATAAGATTCAAAGAAGCATCAACTCTAATGCCCAGCAACATATTATCTGCTGAATCATAGACACAGATAAAATCTAAACAGCAGCACTGTTAAAACTGTGACATTTATCACGTTGTGCTATCTATCTTTAAACATAGTATTTGTTGAAGCTCCTAAAATTAGAAAGGAACACACTGCAAATACCATGGTAACTACTTGGCATGGTAAATCAAGGTCCTTAAGGCTCCTACACAGACTTACTGCTATTGTGACTAGAGTTAACCAAATGGCATCTAAGCATACTTACTACTTACAAAGAGGTTCTGTTACTTTGGATTAAAGTAAGAATAAACTTAATTAATAAATAAAAGCCCAAGAGCTTACTCTCTCAAAATAGCACTGAGATATTTTTGATGTTAATGAGGATCTCAAAACTAATTTAAAATAATTTTGTTTGGACTGTGCATTTTAAAGACAAAGTTAGATTGATGTAAGCTTGATTTTAATATATAATTTCAGCTTGCAGAGAGCTCACTTCAAGCAGTTTAGGGAAAAACAAGAAAGGGGAAAAAAGAGAAGAAATAAAGATGTCTGGGTTTGAAAGAGATCATCCAGAATTTTCAGAAACTACTTACTCAGTAGATTTCACATCTCCCTTTTGTGTTGTGCTGTGTTCAATGATAAATTGAGGGTAGTGTTTACTTATTCAATAAAAGTATGATAGAATAATACATTCTTCAGTCTTTTGAGCATATTTGATACTTAAAAAAAAGGGGGGGGGGGGAGCCTCCAGCCTTTCTTTTTAATTCAGACATGGATACACTGTTCATCTTGAAAGCAGATAATCCCTCAAGTTATTGTTACATTCATTTTCTGGAACTAAAGGGAGAAATGGTAGTGTTGCAGACAAGTGACAAACAAATAGCTACCTTTAACCTTTGTTGGTCAAACACCAATAGTAAGTCACAGCAGCAGGTCACAGAAAGCTTGCTCAGCCTTTTATACGAACTTCACTCTTTTATATTCCAAAGAATTTTGAAACTACTTCTATTATACAGGAACAAAAGTCACCAAGTTAAAGATTTTCCTTTCTTTATCTTTCTCTAGAAACATTAATGTAAGAATGCTCACAGAGCAGACAATTTATCTATACAAAAGCAAAAAATGAAGTGGACAAGTGTGCACTACGTACGTTATTACAGACATCAACCCTCCAGACAGGCACACAACACAAACAGAAATGAAACCTTCATACATTACAGGCAATGTGGGATTGCATACTGACAAAGACGGCATAATTGTCAAAGTAAAGATCATACAAACAGGCAAAACAGGGATAAGAGTCCTTGTAAGAGTACTTACAAATAAAACTTCTCTTCCCAAACAGGGTTCAGATTCCCAAAAATCGTTTTTGTCCTCTTCTTTGTTTTACCAACTTGAACAGTTACATATGGATCACTGGAACCAGTCTTGTCTTTGGCTTGCAGACCCTGAGCACACATCACTGGAAACAAAAAAGAAGGGTTATCACCATTCACCAATAATACTGCATCCACACACCACATGAAGGAGCAAATAAGTCTGGCCAAAGAAAGAGGAATATCACTCGTTAGAGTTTTTCTGCTGAGCCTCAACTCACAATACATTACAACACCTGGGGCAGGAGCATCTCCACTTGCTACATGTACAGTGAGCAGAGAGAGGGAAGTCTGCTCTTTCTAGCTTCACACCAACTCTTCCTTACCTTAGGGCCCCAAGCAAGAATGATGGAACCTGTGCCTCCCTTCACTCACCTGTGATCGTGATCTTTGCTGACCATTTTGAGGTGCCATCAAGAACACTCTGCTTCACCGTCTTCATCTGCTGGGCATGTGTCAATTTGCTCTCACAGAACACATCTCTAATCAAGTCAAAGATCTCTGGCTTGTTTCTCTCACGGATTTTCATACGATCTTTCATGGCCATGATGAAATTCTGGGTTCTGTCTTCAGCTCCATGCTTTGAGCTCTTCTCTGCTGCTCCTGTGCATCAGGAAGAAAACAATGCTCGTCAGAAACAGGCAAACACACCAAATAATGTTTCATTGAATAGGTGGCAGGATCAAAGTCATGAATTACCCTCTGCATGATGCCTCTTGCTATTGATGTTTACAGCCAGACCCTCCATCTCAACATACATGAAAGAAAACTTAGACCACATAGAGCTGGGAAGGGATAATAGAAGGGAATGTCCAGATTCCTCTACAATCTGGGACAAGATTGCTCTCCTGAGAACAGGCTCAAGTCCAACACCATTGCAGTTGAGAAAGATTCAGAAATGAAGTTTACTGTAACAGCAGACATCAGCATGCCCCATCTTCTCATCATTTTGCTTTAACACAGGCCTGTGATCACTTGCATACCTCTTACAAATTTTAAAAGTTAATTTAATTATGAGATAAGAATGCTCCCACAATCAATTATTCCCTATTCGGTTTTGACAGCCGTGTTTGCTGTCAGAACTCAACCACAGACTGTTGTGTCAGATGTGAGGAATGAGTTAATAAAACCACTGACGTGAGTTAACAGGGCAGGCAAACCAGGGTGTGAAATGAAATACAGGAATCAGACTACACACCTTCTTTCTACGTACAGTCTGCTCTTATGGGATTTCAAGCTATGACCCTAAAACAGATATAGTTAAACCAAGACAAAGGTTCTATGAACACATTCAGACATTATTTCAGTTTAGTTTAATATGCTTTTGCATGCTTGTTTTTTCTCTGATACCTTATATTAAGCCTTGTTCTAGAAAAATGACCTTCACCAGCTGTTCACCAAATACTGAATGAATTATGTAAAAAAAGCGTTAAAGTGGGAGCAAGTCTGTGTAAAGGCAGCCATCAATCACAAAGACACCCCAGAATTGTTTTCCTCTAGAATAAGTGCACAAATATGGTTTTTGGAGCACCTTAACACAAGCCTTTACTATTTTTTATATGAAGAGAGTTTCAGCAGTTAGTGACCAAACAGGAACAAACTTCTGTGAATGCACCCTCATAAAAGACCCCCAGCAGTACATCATAACAGGGAACCTCGTTAGCAGGCTCAACAGCATGCCCACTGACTAACACTGCCTAAAGACATCCATTTCTAGGACCTTCAATCTAATACCTTTCACCGTTACTAAATTCACTTTAATAAAGAAACAAAACTCAATTATAACTTCCACCATCTGAACTGAAAAGAATAAAAACACAGTTTGGAACAGACTGTGACCACTGAAGTTTCAGAAGTACATTAAGAACACTGCATACCAAGGTATGCTATTAAAGACCTGGGTATAAAACAAGCCTTAACTTTGCATTGCCTGATAATTATTTTTTAAATTCTATTTGCTAGAGGCTTGATGTTCAGTATTCCATTTAGTACAATAAAATTTATCTGAGAAAAGGCCCCAGAGTTTCCTATTGTTGGCTTAAGATGAAATGAAAATACTGGAATTAATTATGTAGTCCCTGCTGTCTTCACTCACTGGCGATGAAGAACTACCACTACCCAAAGTGATGCCTGTATCAGACAATCATCCAGCTGTAGACCCAACACTTATTAAAGGAATATGAAATTGAAATGATACTAGGGGCTATACTTTGAACTTCAGATAAGAAATGCTATTCAGCGTTTACAGAACTAGGTCTTTCAGGGATGGAGGTGGGCTCTGTACAGTATATGCAGAGCTACAGAAACTGTAAGAGGTCAAGCTGAAAAAAGTAGCTTTCCCCTGTGAGGAATTCTGAAATCTGTAACAATACCAAGGAAGGGCATGACAGGGTTTGTTTCTGACCTGACCTTATGGTAATGAAGAACCAAACTCAAACATTAAGGGCTAGTGTCATAAATGAGTGAGTACTCTATTTCAGAATCATTTTCTAAATAAATTATTAGCCAGGCAGCTTGCAAACATAATTGTTTCGCTGCTGGTCACACAGATGGGACCAGAGGTAACACAATTTTGGAGCGGTGTGGTCTGCATCATTGCCTTAATGGCAAGCACTCCAGAAGCATCAAATAGGCTTTTGACAGCAAACACAGATAAATGGAAGAGTCCTGGTTAAAAATGTATTTCATGTGCCCACTACCTCCAGAGACCCTGAATAGTGGAGCCATTCACCAAGACTTGCTTCAGGTCTAGCAGCTGCCCATGGCATCCTGAATTGCAGGAGACGCAAGCCATGCCACACAGACCCCTAGACATCCCTCTTTCATCACCTCTGAGGCTTGGCTCTGCTTCCTGACTTTCATCAGGAGCATCTCCATTCATGCTGCTCCCCCACTCTGCCCAGATGATTTATCAGAAAAAAAGGCTCCACTACTCCTTCACAGGAGAGGTATTTGTCTCCCTGAAGGAGTTACACATGAACTGCAGTGCAAAAACCAGGATAAAACACTGTGATTAACTATACAGACTAACAGAGTAAAGAACATACAAACCCTCTGTCACAACAACGTACCTGTTCTTAATTTTGACATCTGCTTGTAGGTACAAAACCACCATGGTTTCCACAATAACTATCAGAGGACTAATTACATAAAATATATGTGATATAAACCCAATGCATGTCACTGCACTGGAAGGTCACGGGTGCTTATCCTGCAGCTGAACTTCGATCGTACCAATTCAGCTGCAAAAAAGTTTAGGCCAGTGGTACAGCTTTTCACATAGTTCTGTAAATGGCAATAAAAAGGCAAGGGACTATACAAGTACTGTGTATAGACATGTATAGTACCACATAAATGGTACTGGGCTTTCCTTATCTCTTCCTCCCTAGGAATGAATCACGAGTCAATTTATAACTGGAAACAGAAAGCAAGTACGACTATATTGGGAATGGTATTGATACAGCTATTAGTAAACTGCCAGTGCTGTTATCTCATGCTTTAAGAGGAAAAAAGTCAAGAAAGCAACACTAGCAGGATAGAAGACAGCTGTTCAGTAGGCGGATAATGCTTAGAAATTATATATTCATGAAACTTAAAATAGATATTCGAGTTTCAAATAAAGGTATCCTTCTTCCTTCTGTGCAAATATTTTCCTGCACAAGATTCTGGAAGCAAACAAGCATTCATCACCATGGTGCCTAATCATCATTCAACGCCGAAGCCAAGATGATTATCATAAGAGTGACTTACTGGTCCCCCTAACAGTCCACTCACAGAGCCAGTCTCTGGAATGCAATCTTTTCAGAGTGCAACACAGAACTTTCTCATCCAAAACCCAACAAACATGCCAGACTTCCAGTTCTGAGTCAAAAAGTGCTGAACAATTCCAACGGTGAACCAAAGCCCCAGGAGACAAAACAGTACCAAGCGGGGCGTTGAGCACTAGGTTTGTTGCTCCAGTATACCATAAAACAGCACTAATATAACTAATTATACAACAGAGATTTCATGTTCATTAGAAGTTTGAAGCTTGAGATCTCAATTCCTCATTTTTAAGATCTCCAAAGAACCAGATTTTGATACCCCAGTGTAATTTCTTTCCTTAGGTTTAACTGTAGTTTATTGAGGACTTAAATTCACATCACTGCTGGGAAACAAGACATATACTTGCAGAAGCAGATACTAAGGCTTTCCAAATGCTAGTTCAGAACTGTGCATCTCCCTTTTGTCGGTACCTCACTAGTGTAACCTCCTTTCCTTCCACCCTCTTCCGAATTCTGCCTACTTCTCTGCATCCATTTCTCTGCATCCTACACATCCATCCTCAGCCATCATAAGGCTTCCTTTGATATCAACATTTCCCAACTGGTTGTATTTCAGTTACTACTACACTGGTGCTCAGGGCAAGAGATAAAGCCCCCTTTTTTCAAAAGCTTTACATGCTATGGGGATATATAAAAACCAATCAAACAAAAAAACCTCTCCATCCATTTCCAGCCAAGCAAGAAAGGAATTGTACCCAACCAGTGGAGACCTCCAGTAATTCGAAGAACAGGTGAAAGATAAAGAGAGAGCATCTTCCCTAGAGCAAGTATTTATGATGTTATAGTGAAAAGGTAAAGTTCTCGCTCATAAGAATAGTATTTTGAAAGTACCTAGAATACAGAAACTTAGTCCTTTAATGCTCTCAGAGTAACAGCTTGGTGCCAACAGAGCCATTAACCAGATGGCTGCAGTACACATGCCACAAATAATTCTATCCTTACTGCATTTCAGACATTGCCAATTCATGGAACAGCCTTGTTGAACTGATCTGCAAGGCATGTCCCATCACACAATACTTGAAACAAAACAAAACAAAAATGCTGAACCCTAAAAGCTGGGAGGCTGAAAGTTGCAGCTTTTGATTTTTTGTTCTTAAAGAAAATTCAAATAAAAGATTGATACCTTTCATCTCTGTTGGGTATCATTCCTTGGATGCAATATTTCCTGGAAATACATTCTAAACACATTCTTAATTGCCTCCCAGACAAAGGTACTGAGGCTTTTCCATAGACACAATGAGCAAATTAGCTTCAATAGAGAAGCAGCACCCAATTTTACATAAATGGATTTTGTTTCAAACTGCAACAAAGCACTGCTGAATTTGACTATCTTATTGCTACAGTCCCACACATTTGTTCACTGTATCAGATACTCAGTTTCTTAAAATATAGCTGGTAAGTAAAAAGCCCTTAGAAGAAATAACCAAACTGAATTCTCATAGACTTGGGGAGAGAGATCCATTTACTTCCCACAGAAAAGCACTGAAGCGTAGAAGATGGATAAACATCATATCCTGATTCTAAGGTCCCAAAGCATCTACCCCAAAATTCAAAATATAGACAACAGAATTTGTGACCAGCCTGAAAATTCAATTTACTCCAATGCAACATGTTCAGGAAGACTTGCACAGACTTGAATGAATATACATCCTGAGGCATTAAGGCCCAATCAATAGAACTGTACTTGTTACCAGCCTGAAAACTGATTTTACTCCTCCAATGCAACGTTTTCTGGAAGCCTTAATTAGATGCTCAGGTGATGATACATTTTGAGAACATGGATTTTTTTTTTTTTTTAGATTAAAAAAAGGAAAAAGAAAAACCCCACCAGCAATAGCAAAACTTCTTTTAGGAAGAAACCCCTCAAGTTCACTATATGAGAAACTTAAGTCTCAGACTTATTGCATCTCTACGCTGTTGTCTGGGCCCCAGAAGCACCCATTTCTCATTCCTCAAGCACAGTCTGTGCTCTTCAAGCATATAAAAAAAAAAAATCATTTTTTTCCATCTTTTTTGGGCCCTATGGGTTCCAGTTAGAAGAATTTTAGCATGAACATGCCAAAAGAAAGAACAGTTTCCTGAAAAAGCCTTATACTAGATTTCTAGTACCAATAACATTCTTTTTCCCAGCCCAGCAGCGCATCCACATATTGGCTGTAGTATTATCTTAATTTCCCAGCACTGTATTTCCTCTGTCTTCTCTGCCTTTTAATTATACAATTGATGTCTTCAATTTCCCTTATGTCTCCACCCCAGCCAATGGTACCTACTACTCTCACATTGGTAGCTTCATAGCTCCAGCTCATGGTCTCTGTATCTCTCCTGTTCTGATGCTGGGCAGTTTTCAAATAACTGAGTCTGTGAAGTTTCATGGGGCTCTATTCATTTGTTTGGTTATTGTTTTTATCTTTCTATGTGTTCTTCACCTGTTTTGAGCCCAGCACATTTTCTTCCCCTGTCTTTTTTGTTTGTTTGTTTTTTAACTTTCCATGCTGGAGTATCTTGTCTTTACAATTTCAAAGAAAATGTGAAAAGCAAACATCTGCAATCCAGTGAATAACAAGATATTATCTGATACTTCACTGTATCTGAAAAGCAGAGTTGGTTCCAGTTGCTACCTCTGTCTACACAGAAGTGCACAGTCTTTGGCCATCATCACATCCCACAGCCCACTGCACAAACTTATTTAACTCCAACCAGAGATTAGATAAACTGCCCCCACCGTTATCTTTCAGAGGCTGTTCCAGAGACTCCCTGTTCTCTTCATTGAAGTTGTCTTCACCTTAAGCTTCCACCTTTACTTTTCTTGAAGCATATTTATTCCATGTTAAATTTTGTTAATGGTAAGCTTAAACAGACCATTTTCCTCACTGCTGTACATCTCCCTCTTCCCCACCACAGTTCAGGTATACAAAGGTTCAAAGAAGGATTAGACAAATCTACAGAGCCATCACCTGCCTGCTATTAAACATAGCATCACAGGAGCTCTTCACTGCATGTCTTACACTTCTGCCTTGGGCTCCATCACACCTCTTTAGAAAGATGATTTTGGGGCAGATCCAGTATGGCTATTCTTAGCTTATCCTTCTATTGTTTTTGAACAGTACTTCAAAACTTCATTACTTTTCCTTACTTCATTACTTCTCCTCTGTACAGATTTGTGCCTGTTTCCTCACTGCTGCTCATGCAAGCCTAATTTTCCTGTGCTATCAATAGCATTTTCCCATACTGAGATATCATGACTCCATCATGACACTGCAACATCTTGGGTGTGCATCTGAATTAAGCCTGGATACACATATCAACAGCTTTTCAACTAAAATACTGAAAATCACAAGTTAGCATATGGTTCTGGTGAACTCTACAAACTTATCATAGATCATCAGTCCTAACTATGACTTATTTAAAACTCCGCACACATCAAAAATACAAGCAGCAACAATGTCTACATAAGGTGTCACGATAAGCTTTAAGAAAAACAAGTGACCTATGATTCTTTAGTATCCCTTGCTGGATCATCCAGTCTGGCTTTTCCAAATAACTAGAGTCTGAGTTAGGTACGGGATTTGACTCCCTATACTCCTATAATTGCTGACACGGATTTTCAGTAAGCTTTTTTTTACATCATAAACTTCTGGTTCTTTCTGCCTTCAAGCTGGAACACCAAAAAAATCAAGAGCGAACAGAAGCAGCCCCACCTTCCTACTCAAGATTTAACACTTACACAGTGGAAACTTCTATTCCATTTAGGCTAAGATATTTTGCTCTCAAGCAAGAATATAAATTTGAGACCAAATCAAGAAACTGTTTTAGGAGCAAATAAAAATAATCTGACCAAACCAGATGCCTAAATTCTTACTTTTTCTTTCTTTTTTTTTTTCCCCTAAATCAAATCCTTTTAAACTTCTCCATCATAGGTGAAAGGTCTCTTTTACTCTGCAAGCTATTAGCTCAGTGCTTTCTATGAAGAGAGGGCTCAGTTTTTGAACACTGCAGAAAAACAAAATAAACAGGACTGTTAGTAGTAAGATGAGATATACTTAAATAATACCTTCCTATCTGAAACATCATCCAAATTCATTCAGACTCAGGTCTGACAACTCAGCTACAGGGCACTCCTATTTAAATGACAATGTGCCTGGACAACCTGCACTTGGTACAGAGAATCCTGGCTAAGTCCATGGATGGTACTCCCTAAGCAGAAACTCATTGTGTGTGTGTGTGTCTGTGTACACATGAAAGAGTCAATTACTAAACCTTCCCTTAAAGCACACAAAGTACAACTTCTTTGCAAAGAAGTTCTCCTGCATCCACAGAGTGATGGGCGCAGGTTTAGCCTAATGGCACCTTTTCTGAAAAGACACAGTCTTTTTGAAAAATACATCTTCACTAATCACTGATGTATCACCTTTATATTCAGGAAAGCTCTTGTAACACCACTTGAACAGCCATGCTCCACTGTACCTCTTGGGACAGAAACCAGCAGAACCGCTACTCACTCTGTAAGCAGTCAGCGTTGAGCAAGTCTTGGCACTTCTCATGGCATTTGACTCCACATTCAGCGCAGCGCATTCCCTGCCGTGCAATACCCCATAACAGCCCCTCACATTCATAGCAGTAGGTAGGAGTTGTGGCTGTCCACACTTCAAAGTTGTGTGGGGTTGTACAAGAGATAGGGTAAATTAAGGCTTGCAAGGTCTTCTTGTAGACATGAGATTTCTGAAAGACAAGAACACCCGTAAACCAACATCCAGGAAGGTGACTGAACCTGTTTTTGCTAGTTAACACATGGGTTTTAGGGAAAAGGCATGAACAGTGCAGTTTATCTACACATTTGAAGCAGCCAAATTTATGCAAATTCTACTAGTGACAGTAGAGAACATACTTTCAAAAATGTTTCTCCAGACATTTAAAAGAAAGTGGAAGAGATGGAAGAAATTAAAGTTTGTGGATGAGGGATACTTTACATAAAACAAGTTTCACACACTGTCTCCCATAGCAGATAGAATCACAGATAGCACAGAAGGAAATAAGTTTGTATTTTTTAGGGTCATATTTGACATATCAAATGTTATTTTTTACATGTTTGGTTTCTGTAAACAAATGATACAAGAAGCTTTGCAGCTATATTTCTAGACATCTGCGAAGCTGGCTCTGCATCCCAGAGAGCCAAACTCCCCTAATTGGCTTACTGAAAGTTAACAAGAGCCAAGCAACCCTCCCACTTACCAGCTCTTCATCTTTGAGAGATGTTCTAGTGGCCATTGCTGAGGTAATTCCGGCTTTCCGGGACTGAACCAGTGACTAGAAGGAAGATAATTTGTTATTCACTACCAACATTAAGAAACGCACCAGTACTACATCCCCAAAGATGTGAGCCAAGGCACTCTGTCATGCCAGATACCAAGCCTATTACATTGAAGTTACTTTATTAAATGATAGCTCACATCTCAAAAGAGTCAAATGCATACTCTGGGAGGTCTCCAACTAGACTGCCCACAGGCAGTCTCAAATTTTTATTTATTTCTCTAGTCATAATGATAACTGGGTTCACTTCTATGTTCTGGTAGCAATGGTAACACTGGTATTGCCTAAGATAATTACGTGGGACTCAATCTTCTATATTTAACTTTATTCATAAACAAAAGGAGATTATTTTGTCAGTTTTAAAACGTACACAACACTCCCAAATGTGACAGTGAAAGGTTACAAACAGGATAAATGGTGGGTTGGGAGCACAGGTTTGAATGTGCTGGTGAGTCACATTCGTTGGCTATCACTGAATGTAATGAACAGCATCTTCCCCTGAACACTGTTTCTTTACATCACACCCATGCCATTCTGCACTCTTGAGCAGCACAGGACCTGCCTTTGCAGCATCTAACACTGCTATACAAAGATGTAGGCTGAGAAAGAAATTAAAGCCAGCAACATCTATTTTGAAATCATCAAATCTTATCAGAGTCCTTCATTTAAGCTCTGATTTATGCTATTTGAAGACAGACCAAAGAAGTTCATTCCATCAGTGATGTAGTAGGACAGAGTGCTGAACATGCATGCACTGTAATACTGCAGGTTCAAAATAAAAAGTATAAGGGAAGAGGGCAAATAAGGTATAATAATTTTTGTTTCTGGTGAAGGCTTGTTAGATTGTCTTTAGCTCCACTTACCATGGCCTGTGGAGAGAGAGAATGAAAGCATACAAAGGAAGCAACACAGGTTAATGCCATCATTGCACAGGTTTAGAAGACACAAGCAGACAGTAAGACACATTAGGCTTCCCATGCATAAGCTGGCAGAGAGAATTGTATGCATCTTTTCACAGGAATTGCACGATATAGAAACTTTGGTCTTTCAGATGTTACAAGGTCTCTCCCAACTATGAATGTGCTATGTGTACTGATCAGGCAGACAACAGAAAACCAGTTGTCCCAGAGAAGCCTTATTTCACCATATCTCACAACCATAAGAAACTTGTCTTCGTTACTTTCTTGGTTCTTTTGCTTCCTCAGCACAGGAGCCTTACTGGCAATATTTCAAATTACTTTAAAAAATCTAAGCACATATGTTCGTTTATCTATCCTCTCAATTTCCAACCTTCTGGTAAGTTTCCAAATCTCACATGGACATCATAACTTTCCACAAAGTATGTGATTTTTAGGAAAATATTTAAAAATAATGCAGGCCCAAAAATAATCAAATATTCTGTGTAGAAAAAGAAGGAAGATGAATATGAAAAATATCTTAATTCTGCCAAATGAATGCAACACTGTATGAAGCCATGCCTTGTTCTCAGAGATTTTTTCCAAGCACAATTCCTTAAACCTTTTTTGTAAGAATTAATTTAACTAATCAGGAAACTTACAACGCTTTGAAGTGACAATGAACATTACCATACGTCAAAAAATAAAGCCACTTGCACCAGTGACTGTGTGGCAGAAGAAAAATCTCTTACCAGATCACTGACCAGTGGAATTGGCTTTTTTTTGCGTAGATCAGGCATGCTATCAATGCCATAGAGACCACCTGCAGGCCTGGAAAATCAAGACGAAAAAGGATTAAAAAAAATCTCACCAGCAGTGACAGACAGTAAACAGATGACCAAAAAGCTTCCTTAGAACACCATTCTCTTTGCTAATATCACAGTCAATGAGAACAGGAAGAATCAGTTCACCACAAATACAACTTAACAATAAACCAAACTTGTTAAACCACTAAAAAGAAAAGTCATTTTCCCAGTCTCAAGGCTGAGTGTCTGAGCTACCTCAGAGCAGACTGTGGACATGCCTGCAGAGCATCCAGTGCTTCACAGTCACTGCCACTGGCAAGCGAAGGCAGGCTTATCCCCACAGCTTCCTTCAGGCATGAATTTGGCAAAAATCCTCATCTAACAGCAGAACCAGAGATCTGCAGCAGTCTCCGTAAAGGTAAGAGGGTTGGCACTGGTAACCTGTATATTTTGCTGATTTGGTAAATATATATATATATAGTATATGTATATATAGACAGACAAAATGATTTAAGACACCACAACTACTAGAATAGGTAGCATGTGACAAACTACTCTTCCTAATATTCTACATATAACAGATGCGCATGGAGCTACACTTTTAAATGATCTAGAGAACCAAATTCGCACGTGCCATGGAAATTGGTAGGCTGGTAAGTGACTACAGGCAGCTTGCCTTCCTTGGCAAGCAAGGCCTACTCAAATTTACATTTAATACAGCCAAAAGACAAAAGAAAAAAAGTCTAGAAAAAAGCAAATGATGACCAACCACCTGCATTATAGCACACCACGCTAGGATGGAGAAAGCTGTCACTGCACAACCTAGCACAAGGCTGTGTCAAAAGAGGGCAGGTGTCTATTACATATATAAACATGCCATAGTGCAGCAATGGTAAAATTGACTTTTTTGACTCAGCATAGGAGGGTGACACATCCATTCCGTGTCTGAGTTGACAGATGCTGTTGGCTGAACAAGTCTGGTGGGCAGGTGAGCAGTCAAGTGTGACCACATGAACTACCCTTGCCTCCACATGCAACGTTAGGCATATTTGCATTACAGAGCCGTGCACGGTTCTTTGTGCTCCTACGTAATGAACAAACCCCATTCACAGTCTGCTACACTGCTCTGCCAGCAAAACGTGAACACTAGATCCTGCAGCTGGGAACAAGGGACTAACTCAGGCATGAAAAAGATCCAGGTTTACTTTACAGCAGTTCAGTTAGTTTAAACTGTTGGAGTCTCTGGCAAAGAATAAGCATTCTCTAGTATTGGAAATCCTTACAGCAAGGCTATGTGGTGTTTTTACTAAAGCCTATCCTCATTTCCAACACAGCTCCAGAAAATATTTTTGCCCGAGTTACACTGCAACAATCCCTTCTGACTTATAACAGAAAGATCTGGCCCAAATCAGCAAATAATAAATATAAGCATAAGACCTCAGCATAGTCTTGCTGGGATCAAAGAGGTTTTTATTTTATTATTATTTTTTCCAGCTATCCTAATGCTACAAAATGCTGCCTGATATTAGCAATACTATTTTGGAGTAAAATAAGTTTCACAGGAGACTATTTAGATGATGTCAAGAATTCCAGTATTATTTAAACCACAATATAGTTTAATTTATTGCTAAGTTTTGGGTCAAAAAATGGGTCAAATCATTATGAAAGCATATGCAAAATATAAAGGGAGAGTCTATAAGAAGAAAAGATTCAATAAAATAGTCACAAGTAAAAATCCAGAGTCAATGCCCCTGCTAAAGTTAACAGCACAACTGGGAAATACACTTCTTTTCTACAGAATTTTCAAAGATTTTTTTTCTAATTCAATTGAAAGGAAACTGTGACACTGATGTTTCCAAGGGAAAAAAAAAAACATACTAGAATTGTACGTTTTGTAATTCAAGACAAGCCTAAACAAGATATTGTACTTGAGAAACATGTCTAGTTACAGCCTGGTTTCTTGCAAAATATTTATGTTAGACTAAGGTTTTTGCACCTGTAAAATAGGAGGACTGCTTCTAAGCCAGACTGACAGAGAATAGCAATACTTGAAAGGTGCTTGCATTTTCCTCTAAGAAAGGTGTCTTAATACCTAGACAGCTATATACTCAGATAACCTATTAAGTTATTAATTAAAAAAAAAAAAGTGATTCTTAATTTTCAAAATTATTTAGCTTGTGCTTTCAGCTACCTCAATCTCTGTTCCAGCACAATCTCTGCTTTGCTTTACACAGTGTTTGTACAGACAGAAGTACTAACGCTGCTTCATATATGTACACCATGGCTTCGTATACAATAGGGTAACTCTCCTCTGCAATGCCTGCAATATTTATAGCATTATAATGGAGTGCTATATTGGGAAGTGAATAGCATCTCTGTGTGAGAATATGATTTGCACTAATAAATAAAATATACAGATATGAGATATTACACCCAGAAACTGATCTGTAATAACAATTGTATTTTTTTTTAAGCTAGCTTTCCAAAACCAGTGGTTACAGACAGGAAGATACTACAGCATTATGCTAAAAGTGCAAATACCTTGAAGCTATTCAATTCATGTTTTAATATGACCTTTATCACAAAGAAGTTTACATTAAATCTTGAAAATTTAAGGAAGCAAAGATTGTTTATGATGACAGAAGATGATTAGTGCCCTCAAAGGATACCACTTCTCTAATCTTCACATGAAAGAACTCCAAACCTAAGTGCTTTAATGTATGTTGTGGCTAATAAAGCCACAATGTGGCTAATAGTGGAATTAAAGGTTCACCATCCACCACATTCTCTGGAAATCTCTTGCATGCAGGGATATAGTGAATAAGTCAAACTTTCATCAAAACTACATTAGTCACTTTGTTTTGTTAAATCTCCCATATAAGAGTAAGAACTTACAGACTAGAGCAAACATGGCCTTGAATGGACAAAATAAATTTTAACTATTTCAGGACTGCAGTTGTATTCATCTTTCAGGCTAGGAAATCATTTTGTGAGTCTGCACTGGTAAACTCAGTGCACCAACTCCTTGTTAAAGCAGGAGAAAGTGCTGTTTATAGTCAGAATAAATCACTGTCTTCTGCTCCTGCTAATTGCCACTTTTTCCAGCAAAGTCTTGGACTCCTTAAGAAAGCATGGGGTTGCTAGGCAGCTCCAGGCATCTGCAGGTGTGGAGGAAGCTTTGTGGGAATACCAACATTACAGAACAATGACTCCCAGAGCAGAAAGACGTATAATGAAGCCTCTGATTTAACTTTGCATTTTATTAAGAAAGCTTACTTCAGTACTATGAGAATTAGCTTGTACGTGCAGCAAGCCAACCTCTTGCTGAGATATCAGGAGAAATCTGCTGCTACATCAGCTCCTAATGAGTGCACCACCACCAAACCGTATCGCTCTAATCACGAATGAGGCACATAACCTAGCAGCTTGGAAAATGCGTCGTTCCTTTGTTTCCATAGAGGATTCTAGGGAAGCTACCATGCTGGCACCTGTTATGCTGAGTATCATGCTGAAATTACACACAATCAGAATTTGTGTGCTCCATTTGCTGAAACTAGTGTGTTACGGAAAGAACAGTCTCTTACTCTCACCTGTGTAAAAGAGCTATGATGACCACTGTTTGAATGAAAAGCTGCAATGATTTCCTGAGCTGCTCCAGGTTTGCCTTCTACATTAACCACAGGAATCATTACAAAGACAGAAGGCTTCCCCAAAGCTACCTTTATTTCTAAGAGCAACTTACACAGCAGTTCCTCTAAGCCACTCTTTCCCTGTCCTGAATCAGTCACACCTGACACCAGGGAAAAGACCCCTCTCCATGGTGTTCAGCAAGATTTAATATTACTGTCATAAGTGCCTGCCCCCATCACTTTAGAGATTATACATTGCATCTAAACCTTTGTTCTTAACCACAGATCTCCAGAAGAGCTGCACAGCCCACCTCCAGCTGTTTAAAAGGACATCATAAAATGTAGCAGCAGCCTGGCTCTAAGTGAGGCATGGCTACCTGATCATTCTCCAAACCAGACATTACGAGCATCAGCAGTGCTGCTTCTACTTAAGTTGAACTGGAGACCTCAAACTATAACTATAAACACAGCGAAATTAGGTCTCAGGATAGTACTTACCCTCCTTTGAGCCAGGGTGGTTTTGATGGATCAGCCTCATCTTGACCCTGAAATGGGGGAGCAAAAGAACAATATGAAATTAGCTTCTGAAAACATCAGAAAAAAATATTTAGCTTAAATGCTGAGTGAAGGATAACAGACCACACTGCATGCAGGCAAATGCATACAGTCACTCCAGCACCTCCAAAGGCCAACATATGAGGACAGGTCATATGGACACACAGCCTGTGCGATGTCACCGAACAACTAGAACCGGCACAAAAAGAGCCTGTTCAGTGCACCTTCTCTTTCAAAAGGAAGTCTTGAAGATCATCTCTTCCCTTCTTGTTTTGTTTTTTTCTTTTCTTTTTTCTTTCTTTTTTTTTCCAGCCCAACAAAAACATGAGATACAGTAGCACTCCTGTTACTACAGGTCACCACTGACATGAACATGGCCACAATGAGGATGCTATAAACTAAAATCACCTGTATGAAATGTGCAAATGATTGATCAGCATGATACTTTGTACAAGCACTCTAAACTTTGTTCACTCTCAAATGTAGAGACTCTCCAGCCCCCGGAGCTGGACAGTCCCAGTGCAGCCCCATCCATTCAAATGCAACTATTTAACTTCCAAGAAGTAAGGGCCATCACTTGCAAGGATGGAAGCCATCACAGGCAGCAACATGAGGATTCATCTTCATGAATTCAAACCATGTTCTTATGTTCTCATAGGAGTGTATTTATAGAGAGACATTTTGTTTCTTTGAAAATCTTCAGTAGATCGATTAGAGAAGTGTTCAAACATTTACAACCAGAGGAAAGAGAGTTTACTGCGTAAGGGGAAAATGGACTATCTGTAACTGGAAGCATCTTTGTTCCAGCTTACAGCTCTTATATTCTCCTGCACACCTTGACAGAAAAGCTGGTTTCCAGCAGCAAAATATGATTAAGGAAGACACATGGCTAATATCTAATACTCCAACCTTGGCAGATAATCACATCTGCCAAGAGGCTGTAACTTCTACACAGTGAAAACAAAGTACCTCCAGCCATGGGATGTATAACCCGAGAATCATCACAATATAAAGGAATATCAGGAATGAGGCTCAAAGTATAGGCAAGATAAAAGAAGACAGCCCCCAAAGGTTCATTTTTTTTGATGCTGTGCTTTGGATGAGCTGTGCAACCTCGCGTTGTTCACATGTGTCAGACAAGGTCTCTCAAGAAAAGCAGAAATAACCAAGAAAAACAAGTTTCTGTTTGAGGTCTCAAAAACAAAGGCCCAAACTTCTTATTCATTATTTCTATAATTCCAGGGCCAGGCAGATCTGAAGACTACATATTTTTATTTATTTTAAACAGGCATGAGAAATATGACATATCCATAATTTCTGTGGGATCTCAAAGGCCTGCAGACCAGGTAGCTGCAGCCTGGACCCACGGTCCAGCACTGCTGCACGTTTGCCCCATACCCAGAGCTGCACACCAGGCTCCAGGCTCTTTTACCTAGATGACTGACGTACACACACCTCCACTCCGGGCTGTGCTCCCCAAACCTCTCAGCCTGAAGCCTGCATTTCCTCCAGAGGAACTTGGCTCAACTGCAGGTCAAGAAAGTAAATTTTGTGAAGCAAACACAACCAGATCCTTCAGCACACAAACGAGAGAACACCCCTAACTTTGAACACTTGGAAGAGCTGAAACAAGAAAGCAATCATCAAACGGAGCGATGTTTCGTACTGGCCTGAGCTTGACAGATCATAAATAGCAAGGGCAATGCTGCAGCTCTGAGCCCACAAGAGTATCAAGAACTATTTTCAAGGAAAAAAGATTGAGCTCTGTTATTTGAGCAACAACCATTTCCTAAGGCAACTGAGAGTCAACAGAGAATGGCAGAGAACACATATGGGGAAGGGCAGAAAGCGCGATCAGGAAATGAACTTCCCTCACCCAGATTTTGACAAATGCAAAGTAAAAATGCTGGGAGTCCAGATAAACTGCACTTCTGCTCATTTATCTTCATTACTTTTGCCAGGCATTTCAGACATGTAAATAAAAAGAAAACAAGAGAAGAGGAAGAACTTCTGTAGTGGCGAGATTAAATAAAAATCACCAAGGTAAAACAGAAAAAAAAAAAAAAAAAAAAAAAAAAGAGCTTTTGGTAAGTGACAATATTGATGTAGGGCCAAAGCAGGTGATGGCTGTGTAGAAAGAAGAGTTATCACCAGACGAACAAAAATAAAGAGGTTAATTTGCTCCAGGCAGCATTCTCGCTGGAGAAACTCTAAGGGAACCAGCACCTCATATCCATCAAACGAGGGCTGATGCCTTAAGACTAGGGAAGAGCCAATGCAGTACCCACAGCTAAGGCATGGGGAGAGGAGGAAGGAAATGTGATCCAGACCAGCACAGGCTCATTATTGGCTTCAACAGCTTGAAATACTTAGTAGCAAACACGAAGGGAAGAATTAATATGGAGGTAAGGAAAAAGGCAAATAAGGAAAACAGGGGAAAAAATACCATACATGGAACACTAGTTTTAGAAAACATCAATTTGGGTTTGACAAAGCAACCATTTTTCTTTAGAGCACAAAAAGACTTACCAACCAAATTTCCATTTCAACAAAAAAGCTTTGATGAAACGCCATGTGACATTAATAAGGCTGGATAAGCTAAGAAGGAGTAGGGGAGCTTTACGGTGCGTAAACAAGTAACTAGCTGAGCCATGGACAACGCAATAAGGAAGCTAGTGGGAGTAAGGACCTGCTGATAAAATCTGGTGATGACAAATATGGGAGAATTATCAATACAGAACAGAACTCAGACCTTGATGGAAAAAAAAATTGATGACGCTGAAGGTTGGAACAACAGATTAAATATGGTAGAAATAGGTTTTGGTGCTCTGACATTTCTGATGTGAATTCTACTGCACACAAGGGGTCCCTCAGTAGAGGAACAGCAGGTGAAAGCAGACTTGAGTTCTAGTCATCGCACCGTGGCCATGAGCCACTATGATACAGTCATGTAAGGAGGGAATATCATCTATAGAGGATATCCGCTGAAACATCTCCATAGAAATAAAAGCATAAATACCACTGTACAGTTCTGGCAAGACTCCTTCACAAAGGCATGTACAATCTTATTCTATATCAAAGTAAAAAGAATTTACATAAAAATGGCAAAACCAGTGTGACAATAAAAAGACAATAATGTAAGAATAGAATGAGACAAACCACTTACAAAATGAACCTGTTTCTGTGATTATTCAGTGGAGGAGATAACATACAGCATGGAAGAAATTAGGCTAAATAAAAGTGGGGGGGTGAACATTAGGTGTTTAACCATGACAGTCCTGCAGTAACCTTTCAAAAGGAAATGTAGACACCAAATCTAACCATTTTCAAAGAAGAAAGATGGACAATTTATGTAGGAGATAATGGCAATATTACACATTGCCAAAGGACTACCATGCACCAAGAAGCCCTCTGTTGTCCCCTGTGGCACTGATGTATACAGCTGAAGAACCAGAGGCCTCATTACCTGCAAGTGTTGGCATGCAGATTAACAGGGTGCAGGCACCTCCAGGAGTGCCAGTTAAACAAATCAATCCATAGTTTATATCCCTGTTATAGGCAGGAACATTGTAGACATTCCTCTTTGCTTGAAGGCACACTGCAATGTTGTTTAGGTGGAATTGCTGTAGCTGGGGAGTTTCCCACCTTTGAAAGCAGCACTTGCTGCAGGACACAGGAGGGCTCCAGGAGCTGCTCTGGGTCTTGTCACCAGCCACACATCTGCCCAAGTCTAGCCCAAGACAACAGCCAGGCTCACTTTGAGCCTAGGCAAACAGAGAAAATGTTGAGAAAGATGCAAAGAACATCTGGACGCAAAGAACACCTGAAACATCTATGAGTTTGTTGATTTGTTTTTTTAACACTGTCCTTCCCAAAGCTAATGGAAAGGCGATGTTGACACATTTAACACCTAGACATGCACATGCTACAGAGAAAGTAATTCTATGGATGGCTTCTACTTCACTTCTCTGAACTGTTGTGTCACTGGATCTCTCTTTCAAGCAGCCAGACCAGCCTGAATCAGGATTTTTTTTTTTCCCCTGATCTCCAGTAAGCACTAAAGAGATGGAGCAACAAATGTAAACAAAACTGACCATCACCTCTCTATTCAGTTTTTGTATTTCTGCTGTTGATGGATGACAGTTTAACACCCACTTCCAACAAATGTCTTCAGCCATGGAAGTGCCTGTCACCCCTAGTAATGCAGCAGGTTAACTTGCAGGAAAGGATGCTGGAAAATCGTCTCCAAGTAATTACAGTTTCTTACCAACCAAGAGCTGCTTAGCCAAATCATGTCAGTGACAGCAGCATAAAATGAAATGGATTAAAAAGAGCATCTAAGGCACAGTATTCAGTCATAGGGAAGACAATGTTTACTGAAGCCTAAGAAGGCATCTAGTAGGAGTTTTGCTTATTCAGGAAAAGCAGCAGCCAAGATTACAAGTAATTTGAGAAGGTATTTAAAGCTGCAATTTGAAAATTTTGCAATTTACCTCATTCACAGGAAGATGTTTCAATGGAGAGAATAAACAAATATTTCTGTAGAAAAAAGTCCATAAAACAGAGGCGCAGCCAAAAAAAATCACCAAGTCTTCCTTTTGGAAGAACATCCCCAGATCTGTTAGCCAACTTCAAGACCACAAAGAAGTCTAAACACCTAACTTTCCATCACATATAAGTATTGTGTCTAGCATGTTGTCCTCTTACAGAAAGAGAGTTGGAAAGCATGGAAAGCTGCATTATTTCAACAGATAAGGAAAACAAATCAGTGACTTTTTATTTGTTTTGAAAATCACCGTAACTTGTTTTCAAATACCACACTTGGTTATTAAACCTCTGATACCTAAATTAGCTATAGATGAATCTGAATCAGGCAAAACCAACTGTTTCGCCATCTAAATTAAACTTCTAGTCAAGCTTAATTAGATCCTTTCTTCAAGGGTATTAGCAGAATCAGACTAAGCTAAATCATCCCAATTAAACTAGTTGGTCTTGTGGTTCGATGTCTTTATTGATTCAAGCATGCTGCATTTTACATGGATCCAAAGCTGCAACAAGCAGAAGGATTATTTCAACATCGCTGCATTCAGCAACAACATCAATTTAAAAAATGACTCCTTCCACCTGATGAATCTTCCAGTACTAGTTTCCACCCGACAGATGAGTTGTCTACAGGAGACTGCAATATTTCTGCACCAAAGCCAGAAGAGGACAGAATTTGTCACCAGTCCCAGATATGTCTGCACTTCCAATAAAGCGCTAATGGATGGACATTTGCCAATAAGAATGATACAAACCTCTTGATACACAGGCCAATAAAGGTTAGAAATGAGAAATCATCAAACTCAATGGATAGGATCTACATGGAAGCCAAAAAGCCACACAGTGTTCAGTCTGCTCCAGGAAGGTAATTTAGTCTGATCCATACAGCTAAGGGAGAGAGACACGCAGTGGGCACCTAATCCATGCAGCATAAGTTCAAGATAATAAAAAAAGTAAACTGAGAATTTAACAGCCAGAACTTTCTCTACATGAGATACAGTCACAAACACAAATTAAGATGTTACACAGCAGCCAACAAAAAATTATGTGGATCCTCTTAGAAGGAAGGAGTTATTTGTTGCCCTCAGGCTGCCCACACAACTGAGCACCACAAGCGGAGAGGCAACAGGTCCAAGACTGGAGAGGCAATTAATACCTACAGCTGATAATTAGCTAGTTATCTAAGTATCTATTAGCTAGTTAGCTAATTATCTGATATTAGCTGATAATACAGCTAATGCCTACCTTCGAGCACTGCCCTGCTCAAAGCAAAGTGCAGCCCGGAGCTAAAATGGCATGGCATCTGCAGCAGACACCTCCAGCACCCATAGCCTCACTTAATCTCAATATGACAGCCCATAATTGTACTTTTGGCTTTGATTACTGTAAGCATACAAAACAATTAGTGATGGAATGAAATAACGCAACTGAGGAATAATGCAAAATGGGGAAATGCTTGGTTTAAGCAAGATTCATAAAGAGGAGGACTGGAAAAGACAAAACAAACCATTCGTACTCTGCACATGGTGCCTCTGCACACTAGGTGCACCCCACAGAGCACTGAAGGGTGAACACCACTAGAAGCATTCATGTTGTCTCTTTGTACAAGGTACTACGCACTGAACAGACTCTTAACTCAAACACAGTGTTCACATTTCCTCTGATAACCATAACATGCTAAACTTAATCTCAGCGCCGCAGGTGGAGCAATTGGTTACATGAAGACAAAGCATGCACACACAGGAGTTTCAGAAAGAGATGCTGGTTAGAAGGGACAACATGTACAACCTGGAGCTCTCCTCTACCTCCTTCTGTGAAGAAAAAAGAGAGAAGAAGGAGAGGAACAAAAGTTAATAGACAGGATTTCTGCCGTGAGCTCTGTAAAGTGATTTCAGAAAGTGGGGTAAACATTTGCTGCGAGTTGATAAAACATTTGTGCAGCACCGAGTTCTCCATGTGCTTCCCAGGACATACACCAGTTAATCTCTATGAATTAATCTCTCAAGTTAACTCTGATCAAATTTCACCCATAACTGCACATGCATCAGAACATACGGTTCTGAGAGCTGATTTTTACAGAGTTACAGTTCCTGTTTTTATTAACTCAAGAATTTTAAGTAATCTTAATACAGCATTAGAGGTGCCATTTACCACAATTGAGAGGGAACCTGTATTTAAAACAAAGAGGAACAGATTTGTTCCTCCTTTCCCCCCAGAGTACATCTACTATTTGCATTTGAAGCATCCCCCTTCCTTCCCTCCTCGCCCCCTGTACATTTTGCCCGTGACGAGGAAACTGGCTGCTCCCACGGAACACATTTTGCTTTTGCAAATACCATAATGCAAGGAGATATTTTCTGGCTTTATAAATCTAGGCAATTCTCCTCTGAGAAAAACTCCAGAAGCCTCCTACACTAAATCTCATGTTTATGGATAGGCAATTTCAAGGCTAGTAAAGTTATATGGGAGTCATACTCAAACTTCCGGTGGAGACGTGGTCTCTTGTAAGCCTTCCAATCAGGTAACTCTGCATCCGCACAGAAGAGTCATATTACTCATTTGCTAATGAAAGATGGCAGAGAATAAAAGTCTTCATGGCAACGGGGGCCACTCAGACGGGTTTAAAAGCTAAAATAAGTTTTCAAAGTTGCTCCCTGTTCGGGTGTAATTACACACATGCAATCACTAAGACAGGAAAACAGAGAAGCTATTTTAACTCAATCACTAAGGAGAAGTCAAATTTCTTCAGCAAATGAAGTGGGGGATTGTAGCTAAAATAAAAGCCCTACTTTCCTCCTTAAGACATGCCTTCATGGACCCTCAGCAGGAGCACCACCTTTCAGTGGTGCTCAGTGCCAGGACAAGGGCCAATGGGTGCAAACTGGAGCACAGGAGGTTCCCTCTGAGCATCAGGAAGCATTTCTGTGCTATGTGGGTGGCAGAGCACCAGCACAGGTGGCCCAGAGAGGCTGTGGGGCCTCCCTCCTTGGAGATCTTCAAAAGCCACCTGGACTGGGCCTGGGCACCCTGCTCTGGGCGTCCCTGCTTGGGCAGGGGTTGGACCAGAGGGACCCAGAGCCCACCTCAGCTATCCTGGGATTCTGTGAAAGCCCCTAGACCACCCTGCAGGCCTCTCGTTCGTGAGCCAATGGAGGATAAAACACAAGCAGCAGCACTCTGCTGTCTTCTGTGTAACAGCCATGTTTTGCCAGTCAGCTCCACACAAACCTGCAGGCCTGGAGAAGCTGAGGAAACTTGGGGTCCATCCCAGACTCAGCCAGGAACATGCATTTTTGGGCACAGACATTCCTGACTGTTCCCTTCTAAAATAACTTTCTACCCCATCCTCTTGCCTGTGCCTTTCTATTAAGCAAAACCGTCTCAGCTAGGCAGCCCCATTCCACTTCAAGTCCTTTTTGTCCCTCTCTTCAGCAATCTCCCCAGGCACTACAAACCCAAGCCCATCCTCTCTTGGCTTGGTCCCTTTGGTTGTCTCAGTGTGTCCCAGGCAGCTCCAGACTTCCCTCATCCTTGGGCCTCATCTCCTTTTGAACCAGATTCCTTCCCAGTACCTCCGGAGCCTGTGAAGTCTCTGAGTGCAGAGGATGGAGAAGGCCTGGGCTCACTGCCACTCAGGTCTGCCATGGCTCCGTCGTGCTGAGCAGGGAAAACCCAATTTTAGTCCCTGGCTGGAAAACACTGGAGACAGATGGAGTGCAACAGCTGAACTGCAGCAAGTTACCAGCGAGCATACGCAAACTACACATTTTTCAAAGGCTTATTCACTTCATTTATTTGGGGGTGGTTTTCCACAAATAAACCCTTGACAAAGACCTACCACTGCCAAATTTTAAGGTCAGAGGGCACTACAGCTTCTTAAATACAAGTCAAGCTAATTTTGATACAAGCACAGCAATGAATCTTGTGTTAGACTTGTTTTTTTGGAAATACTGGATTAGCTTGGCTTAGATTCACCTATGTATCTTTGACTTCTGAGCCCCTTCAGTTTAAAGCTGCTACGGACAGTTTCATGCTACATAACATTTGGCAAAGCTCAGAGCCACTTTAGGCAAAGATTGAAAATCTTCCGATAACACCCCCTTACAGGTGGTGTGCTCACAGCATCTTCAACAGTGACTAACCTGGTTAATCCCGAATAATAGAATTATTTCACCATTCCACTTCTGAGCATTTAATTTACATCTACAAAAAATCTGTCATTTCAGGATGGTGGGTGTTATTGTTGTTGTTTTTTTATTGTTGTTTATTTAAGAGAAAAAAAAAAAAAAAAAAAAAAAAACATAAGTCAAACCATCTTTACCTAATTTGATTTTTTTTCCCCCTTCCAAATTAAAACTTAAAAAGCTTACTCATATTTTCAGGGGATATTTTAGTTTCTTTTTTGACTTCAAATTAAATACAACTATTTACATACATCTGCTAACTTCTAAATTGTTCTGGTAATTTGCATCTGTGTACAACTATAAATAATTTAAACCTTTATGCCAGTGCATCATCTCTGATTCACCAAAACACACAGACTTACTAACACCTTCAAAGTTATCATCTATTCCTTTGCCACATCCTTTTGCCAAGCACATTTAATAAAATACCCTGAACTTGAACTTTCAGTCGAGCGTAATTAAGACAGTTCAGGCGGTTCAGGCTCAGAACCAAAAAGACAGCAGACAGGTTTTTTTCAGAGTTTTCAGTGGACCTGACCCAGGACTTAAAAGCACATTAAGAACTAATTAATATCTTTAAAGTCGGACATATACAGGCATCTGCAGCTGGGAAAAACAATACCACCCTTTTGTTGCACTCACAGTTTGATGCTTTTTCCAAAGGAAGAAAACAAGAGCTTGGCCCAAACTTACTTCAGATTGAGTACAACTCAAACAAAATTGTTGCTTCACTTCCTCAGAAAATGCATGCCAAAACAACCCTATTTCAAACTGAATGATTGTATGATTAATTTGTCCTGCTCTACAGCCCTTGGCAAGGCTGACATCCTTCCTCTCACTCAAGCTACTGCCAAGAGGTTACTTACCCACTGCCTTTCTCTGCCCGCTTGCTCCATCCTCTGCTAGCACTACTGTTTTGATGATGCCCTGCTGTACCTCCTTCTCCAGACAGGGTGCTCTTCCTTCCCAGCTTCCCTGCCTTGCCCCGATGGTCTGGCTGCTTTGCTACCTAACCTCTCCTCCAGTTTTTTTTTTTCTTTGTTTGTTTTCCCAAGCTCTCCCTCCTTTCTCATCCTTTTGTCATTTTTTTCCAATACATTTGACTCTTTTGGACTCTCCCAGTCTCTCAAAGCACATTTCCTACACCATGATTTCATCCCATGCTTACTGGTGTAACCTCAGGTGTCACATCAACCACATAGATATGCCTTTACATGAGAATCACACAAACATCAACTCTTCACATAGGAAAACTGAACAAAGGAGGCTCAGGATGCCAATCCACACTGGAACCAGATTTAAGACACTGAAGTCCAGCTGTAATCATTATCTTCCTCACTGTTTTGGCTACTTCTTGCCCTGTGAACATGCCTGTACTGCTCAAACTCTGCTGAAACAAGCAGTCTCCTCTCACAGTTGGTGAAGCCTCAGAAATAGTTGATTCTTTTGCTGATTTGTGGCAAAAGCTAACCCAAACCACTGCCTGCTTCCCAGGTCTTAAAATGAGGACAGGACTAACTTTTCTAAATGGAAAAATAGGTCAGTTTGATCTTTACTATCTATAATTGAGTGATTTGAACATTCCCTTGAAAAATAAAAATAGGTATACATCTGTGCCAAGCCTGAAAGAAATCCTAGTGCTTGACTCATTAAAAACCTATTGTTTGAATTAACTACATAAGGACCTCACATAAAATAGGAAAGTGAAGAGATGATTACACGTTTTATGATCTGCATAACTGAGAAGGCCACTAGCACAGAAGTCAAATACGTATTGTTTCTTCAGTAAAAGCACAGTAACTGGAAAAAACACTCAGAGCAAGGCAACTTTTACAATAGGAAAAAGAGCACGGATTATTCTTTCATAATTGTAATACGAAAAGTGAACAAAATATTTGATGCAAATATTTGAGGCTTCAAATAAGGAAATGAAGATTGCAAATTGTAGTTCCAGCATCCACCACTCCTGAAACCATCAAGCCTCTTCCCTTAACTGTGTAGTGATTTTGACAGAGATGCCACTGAGAAAGTCATCTTATGGCCTGGAGCGGGAGCAGGCAGATGGACCTAGATTTCAACGTTAGATTTGGTTTCACCAAATCAAGGCCTATCAAATCACAGCCCCTCAAAGCACGTTGGTCATTTCCATCTTCCATGTCCTCAGGAGGGGTTAATCAGCACTGCTCCACTGCTGCATCAGCTCTCACCTGTGGTGGTCAAACACCTCTTTATCTGTACTGGTAATAAGGAATGTAACTCCATAGAAATGGAATATTATCTCATGGGCAAGTTACAGAAATAATATGAAAACACAGGCCTCAACTTTTATATATATATATATATATAATTATAATTATTTATTTTTGTTTTTAAGGTCTCTACTAGGAAAACATCTAGCGGCAATTAACACCAAGAACTCCCACTTCGTGATGGAGCCACTTGAAGTCTGGAACCACTCAACTCCTAAAACTGCAAATCCAGCTACTTATAGCTCAAATGCACACTTAGTTATCACATCTTAACTATTATATTTAACGAGGAACCAAGTCACGAATTATGATGAAAACCCCTAACACCTGCTATTTTGACGATGCATTGCAAATCTCCCTCCCTCCCCCTCTCTCAAAAAAAGTGAAACTTCCTAATTTGCATTCCACTGTGTTGTACAACAAATTTAAGGCTTTTTTTTTGGTCAGTACTATCATACAGTGCATGCAATTGCTCTCATAATCACCTCCTAAGATAGTTCTAATAAACTGTTCACCTGCAGAGTGAGGTGTTGGCTACTGGCTGCACAAGATACCTGATTTTGATATCTCTTTAAAAACATTTATTTTAGTTTACCTGAATTTGTCTCCTCAGCAGAAATCCAGTTTCCTTCCTGTGCTAATTCTTTTAAGAGTCTCCTACGCATTTGTCTCTTTTCCCTTAGCACATTTTTGAAATTGTTGATGCATTTGTTCAGGTAGATGGTCTCAGCGCACACCTTTTCAAGGCTCATGGGTCTGCACTCCTTTCCTTGCTCAGGCAGAGAGCTCGCATCTATTCCAATCTCATCAGGAGGTGAGTGCTGCCCAGCAGGCATTTCAGAGTCCGATGACGGCATCAAACATGAAACAGGAGACTCACATGGAACTGAGGAAAGACTGGAAGGAATGAACTGCATTTGAGCAGATGCTTCGCTATTTGCAGTTGTGTTGGCCTGGCTCTCAGAGGACTGACTAGGAGGGGTTTCTGCAAAGTTGTCAGAGCTGCCACACATACCTGAACTGGTCAGCATGAGTGTATTGTCATCATCCATCTGTAAGCCACTGTCATTCTCCAGAAGCATTTCAGAATCACTTGTCTCCAGTTTGTTGAACACCACTTGCAGAGCAGACCTGAAGTGATGAATGGCTTTCCCAAGCTTATTAGTGTAAAACTTCATGTCTACAAGATCAATGTTATCCCGGGAATGGTCAAGGAAATACTGGGAATTTTCCAGGACATCCCTAAAGACCTGATCAGTTGGATCTTGATCATTCAGGTCCATTTGGATCATATCTTTCAAGCTGTCACTACTATCAGCCATTTCATCTGTTGTGTGATCATAGCTAATGGTTGTCACCCCGCTAGAAACATCTTCCCTTTGAGTATCAACTTTCTCCACACTGGTAAATTTGCACGGGGTATCACAGTCTCTTTCAATTCGTTCTGCAGTTATCCTCTCATCTTGATCTAGAAGGGAAGAGCCATTCTCAGTGCCACTCTCAGTATCATTCCTCTGTTCACTTCCAGTGCCGGAAGCACACGTCTGGCTTGCACGACCCAAAGACTCTGATGAATGGGAATCATTTCCATCACTTGGTTTGGCCAAACCAGTCACCTGTGGATTTTGTAGAGGTTCACAAAGGGCCTTGTAAAAGTCACTCTCACGTGAAGGCTGCTCACTGCAACTTACTGTTTGTGCTCCCTTCCCAGTTTCAGGTACCAAGTTGCTTTTCTTAGTCAAGGTTGACTTCTGCACAGAATCACAACTCTCCTCTGTGCTCTGTGCTTTTCTGCTCGTGCTTTTATACTTAACCTGGCACGAGTCAGCTCGAAGATGCCCAGCTCCATCAGTTCTCTGAGAAGCATCAAGATTCAGCGAGTTGCGATGATTTTTCTTCAAGCCAGACTGAGAAGAGACAGACTCTGCTTTGCGGCCCCTCTGGACATTTTGCCGCTTTTGCTCGTCACTCGTAGCAATTCGGACCCCTGAGCTTTGCAGAAGAACAGATTTCTGTAAAATAAAGTCTCTCTGTTCACAATTGACGAGTTTCACAACCGCCGGTCTTGGTGTTAGAGGCTTGCCTGTACCAATATCTGACCTATAAGCATCTTTTATATACTTACTGCATTGGATACCGTTGAAACAGTGATATTCAGACAAGAAGCTGCAGATAAGCTCTACTGTGTTTTCACCATCTTTTTCTGGAATGCCATAAAAATATAATACTGGTTCTTCCTTGTGTACCTCCCTGTTTGGCTCCTGAGTGTGTGTACTCGAGGTTTTGGCAGTGGAACCACTTTGCAGGCCTTCTATCTCACTCAAGACTGTATCCACACAGCTGGAGACTTCATCCACAGAGCCTTTTATCAAGGTGAGGTGCTGCCGGAGCTCTGCAATCTCTGTCTGGATGCGACTTATTCCCTGAAGCTCTTTAACGATGTAATCAACCACATCAGCTGAGCGATCTCTTGACTGCCGTCTACGGCTCTTGTATGCAGCAGGCTTTTCCTGAGGAAAGCACCCTTGCCTTTCAGCTATCTCTCTCCAGCTCATTGTGATGCTGAGGGAAGAAAGGTCCTGCCCCTCAGATACTCTACCCTTTCTTTCAGAAGAAGTCTGCGTCGTACCATCAGAAGAATTTCCTTCCGAGTCCTTCTTGTTCTGTTGAACTGAGCACGGTATTTTCACATAACCATCCCAGTTCAGTTCCACCTCACCAACACACACTTCACTCGTGCCCTTGGAATCATGCTCTCCATCCTGATGGAAGTCCCCTCCAGCAGTGGAAAATTCGGTGCTGGCAGAGCTCCTCTTTATTCCACAGACAAACATGTCCGTTTCGATCTCTACCGGGGAGAGCTGGCAGTGATGAGCGTGGCTCGGATTCTCATCTACCTGGCCTTGAAGAAGCCGCTTCATTTTGTCCCGCAGGAACAGATGGAGTCTTTGCTTCCGGAATTGCTTCCTGGCCCACAATTTTACAACAGGTTTTCTGTGCAGAAACGCAATTTCATTTTCTTGCTTTTTCAATCTACTTCTAGCAAACATCATCAGCAGCTGCACCTGAGTTTTTCATAGTGCTACAAGCTGCACAAGCACACATCAATCACTTCCCAATGCACAACTCACATCCAGTTTTTATTCTGTCATGAAGCAGCTACCAAAAGAGGGGAGAAAAGATTACAGTTTGGTTCAGATAGAAATAGCCAAAGTAACTTAAGCAGATTTAAAAAAAAAAAAAAAAAGGAAAGCATCCACTTCAAAGCAGGCAGAAAGATGTACTAAGTAAAGTGTACAGCCATCACCTTGGTTTTGGCCACCTCCCCAGATCAGACCCTTCTTTGCAGAAAGAACTGTTCCTCACTCCTCCTCCTGCCCAGGAAATATAAAGAGAACGAAGACCAATTCTGTGGCCATTCCTTTATAGTACCAAGCTTGCAAGTTCCTCTAAACTGAGATCCCCACAAAGGTGTGCTTTGTGATGGAATTACCCCCCTGAATACAGGATTCTGACAATTATTAAGGGTTTAATCCCTGCACATTTCCTTTCGGTCCATCCACATTCTTCATCCTTTCTTGATTAAAACCAAAGCAGAAATCAAATTTTAGTTGGCTCAGCACCAGCTATCCCACAGGAACTGTACAGAGTCATGCAAAGGGGCATGAAGACTGGATGACAGATTTTTAGTGTAAAACCTTTTTGCTATTTGAATATTTTAATCTTAATATTTTGCTCCTAAACACTAAAAAAAAATATATATAATCTCAAAGCTTACTGGCTCCCAAGCTAACCTGCAGTTAAATATGCCACACTCAGCATATGCACAAACAGGCTGAGCTGACAGCACAAAGATTCTGCACGTCACTTCTACTCCAACCCTCAAGATTTTGCAGTGGATCATTTTCCCAATTTAAATCGCCTCTGCAAAAGAGCAAAGAAAAAAAATACTATGCTACCTAATTAAAACTTTTGTGCGTCTTCACTGCTGTACATACTAAGCAGCACACAAACATCTTTTATTTCTCCAGAATGTCAGGCAGAGACCCTGACAGACATCCTCCTTGAGCCAAGGTGACTGGAGGACACCAGTGCCTTTGACATGCCAGTTTGGACTCGCTGCAGAAGCACACATTCTTTCTCATGTTCTTGTTTCATGGAAGATCTATAGCAGATGCCTTTAATTTTTCATTTTTGTAATTATCCAGTCCTTAAAAGTGACTTCCTTTTAAATTCACAATTACAACCAACATCACATGCAAAGGCTTACTGCCGCATTGAAAGGAATAGACACAGGGTTTCTAGTCTTAAAACAGCTAAACCAAGAATAAGGTTCATGTCAACATGCTTTTCTCTTGCTCCATTCTCACCCTCCTTTGAGGCCCTGGTTTCCATGGCATGGTCTTTGCAACCCCAAAATCTTCTGCAGAGTTGGTGGTGCGTTGTCCCAGCAGCACCCACTAGTGAGGGCTGGACCAGGTGCTGAGCCCAAGTGTTTCACATTCTCATGCTAAGCAGAGGACTGAACACCACCATATGTCTGTCTGCACTGAATTATGCCTTTGCCTAAGGACCAACAAGCTCCCTCCAAGCCTTTTCACTGCCCAAGGGCCAGCTCCAGAGTTCACAGAAGCATTTAGCAGGTGCCTCTTTCAGAGGTGAAACAGCAATCCCCATTTCAGAAGATTAATTCAAGGCTTGTACACCTGCACTGACCCCAAGCTGCTGAAGAACAGAAGCCCTTTCTCTAACAATTCCTCCAGTTCTGCCTGACAGCCATTTGCAATATCGCCAGCATTTTGCTGCCAGTGAGCATTTTCATCCTGGTGAAAATTTTGTTTTTATAGTTGTCGTTTCTCTTTGAGGGCTGGGAAGAAAAGAAAGGCTTTTGATCTGGAGGAGACGGCACTTCCAAATAACAATTTCTATAATCAGAGCTAATTAACATGCCATAACAGAGTCTGCATCTGTGCTTCAGGCTTAAGCCCCATTATCCAGTATCTCAAATGAACTTCCATACCTGCCCTTACGCAAGTTAAACAAATTCCCCATTGTTTTGTAAGCTTCTTAAAGAAATCAAGTTTTGATTTTATACAAATTTTCAGGTCATTAGTCCATAAAGATCAGTTTTTTGTTTTATTTCATTTTTAGTATCTCTTATCTAACTAATCCCTCACAGAACAGGGTTGACCTAAGACATATCTGCTCAGGCTATCTTCTTCCACTACTTAAACAATTTACCTTTCCACTTGACAGGCTAACTGGTTATTAATGCCAGAAAAACAGTTCTGTGTCAATATTAAGAAGTGAGCCTTCAGAGAACAAGCACCTGAAGTCAGCGGCACCCTGGAAGAAGAGATCTGCAGCTGTGGCGTCCTGCATGCGTTGCTTGAGGGTAGCTAGCAGAGATGCTCATTGCAAATATTTTCCAGCATATCCAACCCTCAATGCTAGGAAAAAAGCCTACACATGCTTGTGCAAGGACTCCCTTGGAAAGCTCAGCATTCGTCACGCTTCCTTCTGTATGCAGCTTTCAACGCACCAGAGGGGCTTAATGATCATTTTAGTTTAAAAAAAGAAATCAAGCTGAAGTTCACTCTCGGTTCTTTTGTCTGCTCAAACTCTTGACAGCAGCAGTTTGTTACAGAGGATGCTTTTTCCTGTTGAACAGGCTCACAGGACTGCAGCCGTTGCAAAGCAGGCAGCTCAATGCAAATGCTACAAAGCTTTTTTTGTGCACAAACACACATACCCACATACACCTATTTCATTAGAGACTTCCAAAAAACGACAACTTTGATTACAAATACCAGCACTACCTTTCCAGCTTGTCCCAAGAGGGACGGAAACTGCTCCCCTCAAGTCTGGGAACAAGACCAGAACAGAGCACGAGGACACTGGCAAAGCCTCTCCACCTCTCTGTACAGTGGGTGGAAGTGAACAGAAATCTCTCTGCTTCCATCAAAGAGCAAAACACTGCCAATTATAAGAAATAAGCCAACAAGCAGGTAAGAGAATCACCTGCTTCCCTCCTCCTCCCTACCATGGGTGCATTTCCCTGTTCCCTTCCTGCTGACCCAAAGCAGGCATTCTGCAGTGACCTGTCCCCTGTAAAGGTTCCTTATTTCTTTAATGTTGGTTGTGTTAGGGTCATGCTCCCTTTAGCACAGACAGAGTGACACTGAAAGCTTAATAGAGGTTCAGCCAAAAATATATATATATCTCTATTTTGATGCAAATCCTCACTGAAGTCTTTTTCTCTTCCAGAATCACTTCAGAAATCATACTATCATATAACAAGAAATCACATGTTTAAATAAAGAATATTTTCATCCTGATATCCTGCCAGATACTGCAAGCCCTCACACAAACTTTGTTCTGATTGCATTTTTAGCAGCCATTTTTCTCCAGAACTCACAGCTTAGCCCAGGTGTCTCTGGGTGGGAAGGCTGAAGAGCAGCATGCACAGGTTCCACCATTTCTCCAACGTACAACTACACAAATGGAAGCCAAGCCCAAGCTAAGCAAGATATCACTGGCTTTCTTTGGGGATGTTTGTGTTGTCTTGTAATTTCCATGAGGATAAAATTGGCATCTTAAGATTTTAAAACTGGGGGAGGAGGAATGATGAACCAAACACTGCACAACTTACTACCTGGCCAGAGGTGACATTTCTGGAGTATCTTTGTAACACAGGAACAATAGTTAACATCTCCTCATCCTATGTTGGTTTGTGATCACAACAGGAACAAAAGCATGGCACGTCATCAACAATGAGTGACAAACAAGAACATGAGAAATCCCATGAAGGAATAAATTGCAGTTAGGAGATCTCTGCTTGACAATCTGGGATCAGTCACCCTTTACACTTACAGCACTCTCCACCAGAAGCTGCAAGCCACTCTGAACAGGGTGTTTGCTTCCATGACCCACTGGGCAAACATGGTTCCAAGCACAGGCAGCTTTGCAGTGCCTTTAGCACTGCCCCAGGCAGCAAAGAGCTGGCTGCAGTCAAGTGGAAGAAGAGGGAGTGAGAGCACAACTTATTTGTGTCCATTGAAGCTCTGCTAAAACAAAGCTAGTTTGTCTCTCTGCCAGCTCTCAGGTTTTCATCACAGTAAGGGAAATAGTGAGACACCTTTACCCCATACCATCATTAGAAGGTGCTAGTACACAAAGGTAGATGTGATGTTCATACTCAAAGGGGTATAAAAACAATTAGCCATGACCAAAAAGTACTTCACAGCACCTTCTCTGGCTATTGACTCACACCATCATGGCACTGAGTGAAGTCTTTTGGATCTGATTATATTTATAGTACCTTCCACACAGTGGTATTGTGTTACCTGTGTCAGCAATTACTATAGGAAAAGCAATAAAGTGACTGATAAATGGTCTTGTTACTTTATAAAAAAAAAACAAAAAAACATATAAACATGTAGAATAACACAAACCAAAATGCAGGACATTCTGGGAAAGGAGGTTTTGGCATCAGCAAGAGAAAGAATTCATGGCTAAGGCTACCATAGCAACATCGCCCCAGCACTCTGCATGCTGAAACATTGACTCTTCCTGGGAATATTACAGCATTTTTAAACACTTTAATTGCTTAAAGAATCCAAACAGCAAGGCTTCACAGAAATGCGCACGGTTACAGCCAGCTTTGCTGACGTTATGACTTCTGGAGGTGAGCATGCAATTTGCTAATTAACATGATTAGATTTAATTTTGGGATAGATCATAGCTAAACATGAAATTCATTGCTTGCTTCTGAGAATCAGTCTCTTTTCAAACCTTCTGATAATTAATAGAAACTAACTTCTGAGTCCTGGCATTGATTATTGGAATAAGAAGTTACAGGGCTGAGCAATCCTGTGCAAGGAACAGCAGGATTGGGGAACAAAATGTACTCCGAAAAATGTGCTCACCTCGGGGCATTTCTGTAAATGTAAGGTGCACAAGGCACACGTGGCACTTCACAGTGGACTATGGAGGAAATATATCCATACTATTGAAAAGACTGTAGTTTCAAAAGGATGAAAATAATCACACTCCCTTAGCAATCCTTTCACAGTCCCTTCAGAGCCCCATCGCCTGCCAAATCTCAGGCTGCGTTCTTGTTCAGGTGCTGCAGCACAAGCTGCAGAACTGCCTAACTGCATCCCAGCCCTGCCCGTAGGACTTTCTGAAATGTTCGAGCACTTCCACTGACGTGTTCCAGGTTTCATCTGTACATCCAAACAGATTTGTTTCAGTAAAACTGAGCAAAAATTGTGTCAAAACACTTCAATGCAGACATCCGTGAGGGCCAGCCTTCCTGCCTGTCACATTTCAGAAAAACACACTTGAATCCTTTCCAGAACAGCTTGATATATGAGAAGAGGGAAGGGGACAAAAGGTCAGATTTGGCAAGTCAGTAACCCTTACAGTGGAAAAAATGATCTGGGGAACACAACACATGGGCTGAATGAATTACACAGGTCTGCACCTCTCCCATCAGTTATTCCTTACCTTTTACGCAAAGCCATTAAACTGAGGCAAAAACACCTCAGAATAATATTTTGCTGTACCACCATGTTATTGATGTAGCTACAAAGTTAAGGAACTGTACAAATCACTAAGTATGAGGGTAAAAACTCACTAAAGTGTTGCAAGCATGTTCACCAGCATGAAAAATTTTGTTGAGAAACAGCATGAAATTAAACTAATGTAATTAAAGAGTGTCGCTGTATAGCAGAGTAAACAAATTGCACGCCCTGCTTTAACTCCTTGATAACCCCTACAAACACAGGAGACACCAAAAAAAAAAAAAACAGTTAAGTGCCTCAGCTTTCTGTAAAATGGAACTAATGTTGGTGTCCCTCCACTGGCATCACTTCTGTGAGCATGGATGGAGAGGGATTGCAATGTTTGGGTCTTTTAAGTGAAGCTGCCTTTGGAGCCCCCCCGGAGAGCTCCTAGGCACCAGGCAGTCCTGCTGTTCCTCAGGATGTGCTCATTCCCTGTGCAGCCACATCCTTTTAGCACAGCTTTTTCTGCAAGCTAGAAGCGGCAGTGGCTGGCACAGTTGCTGTAATAAAAGGGGTCTGTCATTACCTGGTAGCCAAGAAAGGAAGGCATCCAGAGACAGAGTCAAAGAAAGAGGAGTTGTCTCCGAGTGCCGAGAGAGGCACAGGCTGGAAGCTGCTGACCACAGGAACTCCCAGCTCATGCACAGCCAGCAGCAAGCTAAGTCTAAGGCACCTACCCAACGTGCTGAAACCATCCTGTGCTGAAAAAAGGGCAAAAAGGATAACTGACTGCTAAAAAAAAAAAAAAAAAAAAAAAAAAAAAAAAAGAGAGAGAAATCACAACTTCTTCTGTTGTTATTAAGTAAAGTTCCTTCGCCTCCTGGCAGCAAATATAAAACCTAAACAGCCAGCTATCAGCAATTTAACAGCAAACTGAGAAAGAATTAAGTTCAGTAGCCTCTGTTTCCAGAGCACTGCTTAGGTTACATGGGGGGTTTTGTACAGAGCTGAATCAATCAGGTATCTCCTGTAAATGATTTACCCATGACAACCTAAAGCACTGTGATATAACCAGCTCTGACAGCTGTTCCTCAAAACAGATTTCTTCCAAGTCTGGATCCTAAGGACCAAGTACTATATTGAACAGACGAGCCGTGAGCAAGAAGCAACTTTTTGTTTAAAGGAAACAGCACTGAGAACAAATAGAAGTACTGCAGCATGCTGACAAGTTGGCTGGTCTTGGGATCAGGACTGTACAAACGTCTGCTAGGTTTTGGAGCAAAGTTTCTGAATGTTCAGCTACCTCTAAGAGAACAGAGAGAGACAGAGCACTGTCAGTCCAGACCCAGTACTTCTGCTTTAAATGAGGTTTGCGTGCACCATTATGAAAGCACTGAAGGATGCTAAGAGCTCTGCCTAGACTAGCAGAAACAGAACATGCTGTACCTTTCCTCTACTTGTAATCCAATTTACAACCCAGTGCTGAAGCAATAGTTTGAACTCCCCGAATGCTGCCATTTCTGACAAGAGCCACCGGGAAACATTTGTCCCTTGGATTTTTCTCAAAACTCTGGTTACTCACTGCGGAGGTCTGGAGCTGGCTTTCCAGTGAATGGTGCCTCAGTTAACAGGACCAGCCAGGTAGGGGAATGACAGGCAGCACTCACCAACCCAAGGTGATGAATTAAGAGATGCAACTTCTGCTGTCAGGGCAGAGCTAACATACCTGTAGTACAGCCTGGTGCTATCTGATCTTGCTCACTGTTTCTGACCTTTCCTGCACTTCTTTAGAGCAGACGCTTGGCAGCTTTCAGAGAGGCTGGGAAGAGGTAAAGGCAGCTGATACAACAATTAGGCTTTTCCAGCTCATGGTGCTAAACTGCAGCGCTCTTCAACTAAAATTCTCCTGGGCTAAAACTGAAGCTTTACTTCTATAAGCTTTCTCCTTTTCATCTTGAGGGCAGAAGACCTTAGCATTCTGTATTAGGTCTTGATGTTTATCCCCCAAAGGCTCTCTCCATTAGCAAAAGAAAGCTGCCTGTATAAAAGGAACGAAAACTGAAAAGATATCTGAAGCAGCCACGCCATATGCTCTGATTCATGAGCTTGTACAGCATCCTCATTGCTCCTTCATGCCAGTCATTTCATCTCATCAGCTCACAACCTTCTCAGCACAGGAAATCAAGCCAATGACAAATACTCTGGGTTAAAAACAAGCTCGTTTAAGTGACATTTAAGGCAGAATCAAACCAGTAATTTAATTACTCTGTAGCTATTTGCTCTTTAAGTGATCAAACTTATATTATCCCAAAATTCCCTTCCCTTTAACTCCTCTTTGCACAGTGATTTTGATGTCAAATTCCAGCTGAGATACAAACCCTCCTAACAGAGAAGTGTGAGAAGTAAACAGACAACCTCAACTGTACCAGCAATAGGACATCTACAATTAGTGTCTAATGGGTGAATACAAAAACTAAGAAATAGAGCACACAAATGAACTTACTAAGAGTGGATTGTCTTTTCAAAGCATGTGTTTAAATCCAGTAAGCTTCAAATGGAGCTATTGTATTAACAAAGTAAACACATGCACACAGCCCACTCAAAATAAAGAACAATTCTGCTTGTTTGCTGCTTACTTGCAGTTTATACCCAGCCACTTCATTTGTTCCAGTCATTCACTTACCTTTCTGCTTCAAAATAAAAGGTTTAAATGTAAAGGAAATATATAGAATAGAAACTACAGAATGCAATAGCTTGGTCTCATAGAAAAGACAAGTCCCGAAGGATTCCTAATCTTGTTAAAGGTTCACCCGATAATGAACTTTCACTGTGGAGATTATCAACACACTGTTGGTGTCCCATCTCAGGTATCGGGGAAAGCAATGTAAAAAGGCACCGGGAGTATCCTGTTCCACAGCAGCACTACGATGAGAAACCATGCAAAGTAGAAGGCATGTTTCAAAGAAAAAAAAAAAAAAAAAAAAAAAAAAAGCAAACAGTTTCTAAAAATCCAAAAAGCAAAAACCAGTAGAAGCCAGTGAATGTAAAAGCCAAAAATGCAGAAATCCTGTCAGCTTCAAGGAGTATCCCTCAACAGAAATTCTTTAATTCACCAACACAATGCATCTTTTCCCTTTCCCAGGCAGTACCAAGTACAGTAAAAACTTCATCTCTGTCTTCAGTTGTGACTCAACAGAAAATATTGTACTTCAGAGGCAGAGAGAAAGCTGTGCAGCTATTGCTACTTTACTCCTCCTCGTCAGCTGCTTACTGCCTAGCTCCTCACACGCAGCCTCCCCACTTCGCTCACACACCAACACTCCTCGCCTTGAAATGATTCTCCACTTTATTATCCATTCAGAAGGAAATACGAACTGATAGAGCCAATCTGACTAAAGACAAAGTGCGCTCCTTTGGCACTACGAGAGCAGGCAACAGAGCACAGCGAGGCGATCTGTGCTGGGAAAGCGCTCTGTCTGACTCCTGGCATCCTGCAGGACTGCGGAGCAGGGAGCTGGCAGAGAAGCCCAGGACAACATAATTAACCAGTTCCAAGAAGATTCTTTGCCTGATGCAGATATGTATGCCTATTTTTGTATCTCCTGTTCACCCCAGACTAACCCACAAGGTTCAGCAGTGCCCTCACTCAGACGGATCCTGTCTGGTTTCCAAGGAAGACTAGTGCCAGCTCTGCCACCAGTGTGGGGGATTGAACACCCGGTGATCTTGCATTTCCCAAAAATATAAGTCACATTGTTACATAAAGAATGACTGCAGAAACGCTGTGCACAGAATCGGATCCACTCATGTTGTACTGACACTTCTTCCCTAGGAAGTGAGCAGCGGCAGGCACTGATCCCATAAGTGCTTAATTAAGAAGTGCTTATTTGCCCCACAAGCTGTCCCAAAGGCATCCAACGCACCGCTGCTAAAAAGATCTTCCTGGCCAGTTGGTCCACACTCACATCCCCCTTTCCACCAACGCTCCCTGCATCCTGTCGGTAGGTGCCCGTTCTTCGTGTACCCAACACAAGCACCTCCTTCCCAAATGCTGTTTCTCTCCTGTGCCTTTCGCACCGAAGGCGCTTTAAGGGAGCTGCGTGTGTTTCCTGCTTTGCTCGAGGACAAATCACTGCATCTTTCAAAACAAAGTCTTTTTGCAGTATGGGGTAGGATTCTGAAGAGGCCTCTATGACTTAGCTGTGGAAATGCCACTATCTTCCCATCTGCTCAAATACCTCCCACCTCCTTGTGAGCCAGCCGTGCTTAAAATGAGATTTGTTCCCCTCCATCACGCACCAAATCTCTTACCTATGCCAATACCAACTTTCATTCACCATTTCCTCTTACAAGCATCACTGTGCTCCAAGCCTTGCCCTCGCTGCGTGGGATATTCTCATGGCATCTGGAAGCATCAGCTGACAACAGCCAGGCTGGCGTCTCCATCTGCTTATGTATCTGATGGACACAAGCACAAGTTTTGCACACAGGCAGACTAATGCCACGGTGCACAATACTTGTGAACAATACTGCACGGCAAGAGCAGTGAACAGTGCCCCTTTGCATTTTCCAGGTGCAGACACAGCACTGCCCCTTGCAGCCAGGGGCTGCACAGACACCAAGACACCGACCTCGTTTCAGACCCCGTGTGAGGCTGGAGTTCACTAGTACCCTCCATCCCCCAGAGAACCCTCCCTCTTTTTGCTCTTTCCCTTGCTGCAAGGCCAGAGACCATAGGTCAGACTTTCAGAGATGCTTCAGCTTTAAATGCCTTTAAGGGCCTGACCCCGAAGTTCTCATTATATGTTTGCACCCCACCAGGAGACGGCTCCTACCCAACCGAGGGCACCGAGTTCCACTGCAAAAGAAATGATTGCTACTAAACACACCAATTACAGCACTTCAGCTCAGAGCTGAAGCTCCATATCAAATGCATCCACATAATGATGAAGACTGCCCAAGTGAGAGAATAAAAATGCAATCCAGGATTTGCGTGGCACTTAATATCTTCAAGCTGCTGTGTATAAGACAAAAAAAAGACTTTTCAGGGGTCTTGTTTGCAGTAACAGTTTAAAAAAAAATAAAGTCAGACAACACTCAGTTAACATTGGCATTAACTGTCTATAGCACCTCGATTACCCATTGCACAGCATCATAGGCTTTTATTTGCCCTACTTTTTCCAATGATCTGACTACAAGCAGAGCCATTGTCATACTGCCATCACTGCCCCTTCACATCTCTTCTTTCCGTGGTCTTTGCCTGTCCCTGCAGTCATCAATGCACTAGCACATCCAAGTCAAAAATGCACTGGGGCCAAACACAAACCTCCACCCGTGGCTCAAGACCCTGACAGCCTGTGCAAATTTCCAAGCACTATCACTTAAAAGCCCCATATTCCCATGAATGCCTTGTAGGTACAAGAGCAGAAAAATAACGTTAAAAAGTGAGCAAGATTCAGTAGACAAAGAGACAGCAGACATCATTAACAGAGGTCATGAGCAATGAAGTGTTGGAAAACGTCATGGTCCTCCCCGTGGCTCACAAGGAGTTGGACAGGAGAAGAATGAGGCTATGAACAGACAAAATACAGGTGGTGCTCAGCAGCTAGGAAGATTGCACCTTTCAAACACTTAAAATCTCTTACCTAACACAAAGCAGATTGACACAGGCACTGTTTTTCAGTAATGCTTCATTTATGGAAATAGAGAAGATAATTTGGAATTATGACACAATTCATGTCTAATGAAAAGCCTATGAGAAAGTATGCTTTACCTTACGGCTCAGAGCACTGAGTTATTTGGCTTCTACGAGAGAAATAAACTTCCACTTAAAAATTTAAATACTTTGTACTGTGATTTTTTAATTCGCCAACAGATTTTAATTTTAGGTTGAGCCAGCAGGGAGTTATTAAAACTGATAAAACCAGGCTCAGCTATATAGGCCAAATGCTTTGATGTTTGCGAGGTATACGTTACCCTTTCTTCTTTTTTAATCCTTGTTATCTTCCTATTTGATTCTAACTTCCTGTAAAGTACTGAATTACTGATAAAATTGTGTAAGCAAGCAATTCCTCCACGAGCATGAGTGGATTAACCTAAGGAAAAAGAGGACACTTCAAGCACAGGTCCTGCTCCTCCGTCTCCTACACACTCACATCCCTTTCTCCCTGCAGGAAAACAAGCAAGAACACTTGGAGTCCCTGGCTCCTAAGGAAATACAAAACTGGGGGGACAAAGTAAATTAAACAATAAGATCTTACATAAAGAGAAGAAACAGAGAAGGAAAAAATCAATGGAGACAGCCTGAATGGAACATCAGGGATAAATTCTGCGCAACTCACACTCAGGTTTAATTCATCTCACAAATGGACTCAGACATCTCTGACCCAAGAGCTCTCTAAAATAAATTATTTTCCTCCCATTGAAGCAAACAAAAAGAACCATCTGTCCCAAATGAAACTGCCTCTTGCATCTCCCTGAAGACGGAGTTTTCAGTAAGGTAGTTTGGGTTCAGAGCTGCATTGGCCCTTAGAAGTTCAAATACACAGTGTAATATCTATCATCAATTGATTCTGCAGTGAAAACATGCTATTTATTATCTTCTTCAAAGCCACACAAAGATCAAAATCAATCTACAATCTAAAGACTGAAGTGCTAATGAAAAAGCAATGACTTTCTGCTATTTGACAGCCATCCCCAGTGAATACCATGCTTTGAGGAGCTGTGCATCACCACAACATAAGCAGGGCTGCTCAGGCAGTAGGCTGGGGGAGACGGTATATTCCACGGCATTTAAAGCTATCGTGTCAATGTCATTTCTCTCATTACAGCCACCCGACAGCTCCAGACCACATTCATCAAACACCACATTTAGGACATTGCCTTCAGACGAAAGAACAAGTTTCTTCAAGTAAGGTGTCGCACAAAGCACAGATTCTTTCTTTTCCCCTTAGGAAAGGGGGGAGGCAAGGTGCAAAAGCAACCGGCAAGCTCAGAAGGAAACAAAGGTAGGGGTTCCTCCCACAGCACCCAGAACATCCCAGAAACTGTTACTGGCCAGAGATTAGCCTTGACACTCCTGAAGAAAAAGGAAGGGCATGTAATCTTCCACAAAGCCCCCAGAATTCCCCCTCTATAAAAAGGGATTTTCTTCCGTAAAAGAAGGTGAGTTATTTGGTTTACAGAAAGACTGAAAGAATAGCACCGGTACGTTAAAAAACTGCTGAAGATCTGGCACTGTTTACCTTCCAAGGACAGGCAATGCAAGTCCATCTGCTGTAAACAGGTGAGCCCAAACCACCAACTGACTTGTTATCTTTGTACTAAAGAAGGTAACACTCCATGTGTTAACATTTACTTGAATGTGAGGATGTCTGCTGAACCCTGGGAACAAAGGATATTTCCAAGGCTAAGCACAGAGCAAGATTCAAGGAGTGAGATTTTTGTAAGGTAAACGAAAAACCTGGAGATAAAATAGCATTAATGCTTTTGCAGGGTGATGAATCCTCTTGCTTCTCACTTTAGGCCAATCTTTACCAGGCAGGGATTGAGAAGAGACCTCAGAGCTGTCTGCAAGGAATCCTCCCACCTCCCTCCTCTGAGGCTGCTGCTGCCACACCAAAAAACCCTCTGAGAGTTTACACACTCTTGGCTTTTGGGAAACAAAGCCAAAAGCTATCAGCTCTGAAACCCAGTGCTTCACAATAAAAATAAATACATAATTTAAAAAAAAAGGCTGCTTTATTCTCATCCAGTAGGTTCCAGTTACCCCAGGGCACAAAACAGCCTTATTTCCCAGACACCATGCTCCTTGCAGAAGCTGCTGCTCAGACACTAGCACCCCACTCATCACAGCCCACACCAGCCTTCAGAGTCAGACTATTAAAGCAAAGCTGATTCAGGTGGCATGCTCAGGTTTAACATCTTGTCTCCTCATGCCCCAGCAATGACAGATACCAAAACCTTTCTTCAATGTTCTCCTGAAAACAAGCAAATGCCTCCAGGGCTCTTGTCCCGGGTTCTGGCTGCCCACCCATACGTGATGAAGCTTTTCTCAAGCTGAATTGTCACTCTCCATTTTTAATCAAAAAGTAGAAGCAGAAGATGGATTCACAGCAAATCTTCTACATTGTCCTCTCCAACTCAGATAACTCGAAAATTTCACCAACTGGCTGCTCCCATTCCAGAAGCAGCTATTAAACTGGCTTTTAAATCAGAGTCAGCCTGAATATCTCAGGTCAACAGGCAGTGAGGAAGCATTTATAGCAGAGAAAACTCTCCCTCTGCTGCTTCCTCCCTCAAATTACATCTCTCTCTCTCTCCTAATGGCATCCATAACATAAGGACTTGATATTCATGAAATTGGAAAATTACAATCAATGCCTTAATTGCACACCTAATTAAATAATCAACATCACTAAAACGCACAGGCATCTGAGCACAGACATGCTGGAGGTGGAAAAACCTGGAATTACACTCTGAGCTGTAATTGCTTTTTTGATCGAGAAACCTGGGAAGGAAAAGTTGCAGATGATTTGAAATATAGACCTCAGGTAAACGTAACAGCCTTCAGACATGAACCAGCTGGGGCACACGTAAGGGACATAAACCAGTCAACATTTTATCATAAATGCAGATAAAAAACATAACAGGGTTAACGTGCAACAGTGGAAAGCTAGGTTAGACATCTTGAAAAGCTTTTAATCGTAAGCAAGCACAGATTGTCTAGAGAAGCTACGAAATCTCCAGCCCAGAAGCTTTGAACAAGCAGGAGCACATGCACTTTTCAGGGATGTTTTGGTGGAAAATGGATGGTCTAATGCCGACACATGCCGACCAGGTCTGATGTTTATTGCTCCTTACTTATACCATTCCACAACTTGTCTCAGGTACAAAACTACATGGTAATACACACACCAGCTAACAGGCACCTGTGTCCTAACTTTGAATGTCACCTTGGCAAGCTATTTAAAGACCCTGGTGTCAGCTGAGCACTGTCACCCTTTTGGGACCACTTCACTAGTGATAAAAGATGAAGGTGTGTTATTCCCCACAGACGGTCTGCGTGACAACCCAGCTGTCCACAGTGTTACAGCTCAGTTCAAACTCTGTAGAGTAAGTTTTCATACCTGAGCTTGACAGTGAGAAGAGGGAAATGGCCTCTGACAAAACGGCTTGTGCATCCTGCAATAAATGTAGGTCCAACACATAAGGATTTGGCTACTGGAATTCAGATCCTTTCTCTGCAGCAAACACTGAAGCCAACATCTCCAGCACTCAATTCTGTTTCAGGATCCAGCCTCCTCTTTTCGTCCAGCCTAAATCAGCACTGTCAGGACATGATACTCTGCTCATCTCCTCCTGCATGCCCTCAGGACAAAGTAGCTGTGTATCCCTCAAATTGCTCAGGGTTGATTTTCTTACTCTGGATAAAGTTTCCATTGTTAAAAAGGGCTGAAAAAAGCACTTTATTTTTTCTTCCCACATTATTTCAGGATCCAGATTTTTATTATTATTTTATTTTGCTATAGACAACTTTATCCTACAGGGTAGCACTTTGTGTGAATTTAAAGACCATTCCTTCTCTGGTTGGAGGTAAACCCCTTTCTCAGCAAGAAGAAAGGGAATCCTACTGCTCTCTGAGCAGGAAACTGTCTCCTTTGCATTGCTCAGTGCATGACCATATGTATTATTTATTGCACTGTAGCCATGCCCTACAATAACAACCACTGTTATATGCAGTGGGTTAAGGAGTGTTCACTGCACTCATCACCATATTATTCAAGTAATTTAAACATCTGGTGTTTTCCTATCATTTCTGTAAAGTTTACAAGTCCCCATTGCAAGTGAAGAATGAGGGCATAATCAGGTCAAGAACTTTGCCATTTGGATAACCATCCCAAGATAACCAAAGCCAGATTTTTCAGAGTACTTAAATTTGAAGCACCTCAAATACGATGAAGCCTGGCTTACAGCTACTTCAGTTATTGTTGTGATGGCTCATTTCCAGCACCTGAACTCAAGTAACCAGTAATCAAGAAATGGGTCACAGGGAGAAGCAATGTGAAAACCCTCCTCCAAGGCCACCATAACATGGCTTGTGCAGCATCGCGTAACAACAGTGTGGCAGAAGAATAATAAGTAGGAACAGCATGGAGAAACAACCAGCTACCTCTGCTGGCACAGTCTGCTTTCTCTCTCCCTCATTTGCTACAGACTTAACAACTTTCAGTAAGCATGGAAAAAAGCTTTGCATTACACCACCTTTGCCTTAAAGACTGCTGGCTAAAATAATATTCCTTTCTTTGCAGGTAGGAATAATTTTGTACAGTTATATTCCCTGCAGAAGACAGCAGTTGATTAATGAACCTAAATGCTCCAAAAATACTTGTTATGAACTACATATATGTCTCAGTCAGTCTCTAAGGACACTGTTAGTGTGTGCACTGAACAAGGAAAAGGGACAATGTCACACTAGCTCTGACAAAGCTGACCCCAGCAATCACACTGGTGTTAATAAGCCCTGACACAGCTTTCACACCTCCAGTAAAGGCATTTGACAGGTTCTACAAAATGGGCCTGAATGTTGGTCTAGAAACCCAGTCATGAGAAAGGGGAGAAAATTCAATGCAAAAAAGCGAAAATAACTGGTTTTAGCAAGCCTCTGCAAGGGGATAAAAACTGCACCACAAGCCAGGTTTAGGTCAGCTATGTAAAGCAAAGTTAAATGACTGAGTGGCCAATTAACCCCTTTGTTAAGTCTATGATGGGAGGGACAACCACATTTTGACCAAAACACACCCAAATCCTGAGCAGAGGGATCAGGGGGAGCGTTCCTGTAGCTGACTCTGCTCTGTCTCAGATGACTGAAACCATGCTACCTCCACTGGAGCTGCAGAGAAGCAGATTCAAATACAGGATAAGAAAAGGATGATTCCAGCAGCTGTAGATGTTGTATATTACCTAGCTATTACTACTGTCAGCTAAAAATAGAGTGACTTAATTAGAATGAGTAACATGTATCCATGTCACACAAATATAAAGACACTGTACTTGCTTTAAATTAAGTTTCCTAAAGCAATGCGTAACAGAATTCAGAGTGAATACGCCAGACAATCTGTAGATGTGTGTAGACAAAACTGGATCCTTCAAGTACCCTTTATGTGAGATATCACGAAAACGCATGCATTTCAGCCTGCTGCACTAACACAATATGCTGAATAAAAATAGAAAAATTTAAATAATTTGCAGCAAAATTTAGCATTCTCAGTTTCTCAATAACAGTTTCTCAAAAATGTGTGTGCTATCTTAAAAGACAAGGTGAATATTGACTCACTAACAAAAATAAAAAACAGATGGAAACATGGCTAAAATAAAACTTATCTTTTACATAAAGTAATCTCTATTTTGGTTACACACAAGAACAAGTGAATTATACTTAGAGCAATGGCCAAGGTGGGGCAATAGATAAATTAGTTCAAGGTTAAATCTAAATTTCCTTCTAGCTAGATAGTTCTATTATTTCCTTTTTAGTACACATCACAGATTTAATGTTGCCGTAATATTATCTGCTGCTTTTCAGGCTCTCCTAAAAAGATAATTTCCTGGCGTTAGCTTTTAGAAACTTTTAATGAGTGTGTGTTCAATTGCAATTTACTCTCTAAATAAGCAACTGAAATCTCATGTGAAAATTTTTAAATCTGTTTAAGAACAAAACTGTTTATATACTACACTATATTTTCTGAAACTGTTACAACTTGATCATTTGTCAGAAAACAAAATTATAGCTCTGACAGGTTCATTACCAAGCATGAATCACTGATACGCACCATTCTTCAAAAAACCCCTCACACTGTCTGGGATCCTTAATATTTTCTGCACAAGTGTATCGAGAAGTCATCATCCAAGAGGGACTGCAATATGATTTTGACAATTTTACTTCAGTGACAGTATCTACGTAGCAAATACCTCTCCCACACACCTCTGGTTGTGCTCTGAAGCCCACAGGGTCCTGCAAAACAGCAGAGCTCGGCAGCAAAGGCAGGCAGGTGGGCAGTGTGAACACAGGGAGGTTACACTACAAAAAACAGTTATGGAGGCTGTGGTTCCATGGACATTTCTCACAGCCTACTTAGAGGCTTTCTAGATGATGAATTCCCATTCTTTGCTCCCACAGGCGACTGTCATATAATAGCTTTCATAAACAGACCCATTTTTAGATTAATTAGAAACAGAAAGGGCAAAGACACCCATTTGGAAGCTGTTCACTATTAGAAATATCACTTTCTGATTTCTAGCCTGGGTTTGTTCATAACCAGCTTATACCCTTCTGTTCTTGCACTAACATTAACCTTTAGCTTAAATAGCTGCAAAACTTGCCAATATTTACTCCCCTGCTCTATTAGTACATGGCAGCAACATCTGCTCTAAGCTTCCAGTCTGCTCAGCTAACTGAGCCCTATTTGCCTGGCCTTGGCTCACTTCCTCAGCATCTCCCCTCCCAGGACTCCCCCGGTGTCCCCTCTCCCACAGCTTATCCAAATCATTTGCTGGTTTCCTGTGTGGCATCATCTTAGAAGTAGCATAGAAATAGAATCACAGAATGATTTGGTTTGGAAGGGACCAGAAAGACCACCCAGTTCCAGCCCCCTGCCATGGGCAAGGACACCTCCCACCAGACCAGTTTGCCCAAAACCCATCCAGCCTGGCCTTGGGCACTGCCAGGGATGTGGAATTCCCATCCTCCACAATGTCATAATTTGTTCAGACTCTGAACAATAAGCAGACAGCAGACACTTTGCCAGTGGCCGTGACACAGCCTAAAAACCTTGGTTGTATGCTAAGAGTCCTGGACGCAAAGAAAGTTCTCGTATCATCTGGAGCACTACCTTCCAATGCACTGCAATCATTTGCTACACCACAAGACCTTCAAGCAGCTTGAATTCAATAAATCATTGACATGAAAATGTGCAAAAAATAATAAAAAAATACTCTATTTTATATACTACTTAACACCAGAACTGGAATCCTGCTGCCTTCGGGCACAGCACTAAGAATTACACACAGTATTTTGACCTCCAGATGCCATTTTTTACAATACAAAGGAAAAAGAAAAGCAATCATTTACTTAAATCCAGATGCAGAGCACTAGGCAATGCCAATCACAACAGCTCTTACACAACTCCAAAAATCAGCTCAGAAGCATGCACAGCAACCCTGCCCTACATCTAAACAAGTTGTATAACCACACAGGTTGGAAAACAAGACAGAAGTGAAAGGAAAACTACACCAAAATGGTCATGTACGAAACCCATTTTCTGTTCTACTTCCCTTTTCTATGGAGTTATGATACTATTCAAAACATTTGCTAATATTGCACTAATATTGTTTCACTTAAGATGTGCTCAGCTCATCCCTTCCCCACGTCCTGTGCTTTGTAAGCCAAAGCGCACTATCTCCCCAGAGCAGCATTTCTTGTACAGATTGTCTCAGTAATACGCAACACTGGGAAATATCCCCTCCGCCCACGCAGAGCCTTAAAAATAAGAGTGTGAAGTCTGGCTCTCCCAACAGCCAGTGCTATTTTTAAGAGCTGCGTATGTGGCAGGTAGGAGTCTCCCCACCCACCTCTCCCATTGCACCCCTATTCTGAGCAGGAGGAACCGACTTACTCCAGTGCTAGATCAGTCTCAATTTCCACTGCTTAGCACCATGTGCAAGCGCACGTGGAGGTGACCGGGACACGGTAGGGCTCCGTGCCACACTCCATGGCAGATAAAAACCTTTGTCAATAGAGCACGCTGCTGCAATTCCTTCTGCCATTACGAGTCCAAAGCGAGGCACAAAAAGGGGGATTTTGCATGAGATGCCAATGGCTGCCTCAGTCCCAATGCTTTTAGTACTCTTCTACAGATGATGGTGTACTGTTAATAGGACTTGGTCTGCTCTCCAAACAGATTTGGGTTCCATTTATTCCTAAGAGCTTCAGACAACTGCTGAAGCAAGTCCTGGGAAAGTATATGGACAAAGTATTTGAAGAAGTATTGATACAAACGTGAACACAAGCTGGACAGCAGCCTGCAGAGGAAAAACATTTACTGTAGTTCATCCCAATTCTGAGGTGCTTTGTGCACATTGGATAGTTTCTTCGGTCTACAACACACAAGTCCCTTCTGCAGACAAACACAGAAATTGCTGTGACCAGATTGAGAGAAAAGACACCAGAGACAAAAAGGCAGCATTTCTGTGCACAGTGTTAATTGGGAACCTAGGAACAGTGTGAGACATAAGGTCATTTACCCACATTGCCACCTCACTGCTGCCACCCACACCTCGCTCTCTGATCAGCAGCAGCACAATTCCAGCGGGAAGGAAGGACGGTGAGTAAGGCATTTTTTCCTCCAGAAAACACCAGCTTGTCAGAATCAAGCCCTGTTTCACAGGATTGTGATGGATGTCAAAGGGCATATCTCTCAGGTCTGAGATACCTAAACAAGGAAGGGAGAGCAGGGAGGAGGCATTACCTAGAGAAGAGCTGCAGCTTAGCAGTCAGCGCATTGATGTAAAATGTGGAAAATCTATGTTAAAGTCTCTGCATTGCCCAGTTTAGGCCAAGAAATAGAGTTGTTCCCCCAACCCCTTATTCCAGACATATTCTAACTTAAGCTGATGGCTCCTCTGCAGAGGGGTTTCTCTTCCCAGGTCACATCCCAGTCAATCTCATAAAAGCCAGAACCAAAAAATCTAGCTCCTAAAAATGAAGAAAAAAGAAACAAACAAAAAACAAACAAAAAAACAGCACTATCCCATATAAAAGAGCCAGCCACTTCCCTCCAGCTTCACTCGAGAAGTCAGTCACTCATTAAGCGTTTCAAGTCAGAAAATGAGATCTACCAGAGAACTACTCGTATGCATCTCAGTACTTGCATGTGTCAGCGTGACCTTACAAGTCACAGAACAAGACCATACAGTTCAACCACACCTGGTTACTCGAGCTCAACGTGTAGTGCTGGAACAAAGCGAGATGTGCCTGGCTGTGGAACATCCTGTGCTTGTAATTTCTATCCTAGATACTGCACAGAGAGCCTTCCCTTTCTTGTTAAGGAAATCAATGGAATAAACATCGGAAAAGAAAATGCACTTCAATTCTCATTTAAATGCTTCATAATTATTTTGAGCTGTAGATGTGTAGAGTCTATAATATAAAACTAGAAAAGTGAAGCTGAACTTTTTCAGGACTAGCTGGAACTAGTCCTGAATAGTACTACAGATTAGGTAAAGAAACATGTCAGGATTTTTTGGCTTTGTATTTTACCTTCTCATGGAGGGTATCCCCAGGTCTCATAATCCCACAGGAGGCTTGCAATGGAAAAAGTAAAATAGAGTGCCAGGACAGGTAACTGTGCACTCCTATCCACACTGCAAGCATCTGTTACAGCTTTAAGAAAGCTTCCCAAGTCTGTGTTTTTTTTTTTTCCCCTCTAGCCAGCAACTGGGAACTTGGTTTTCACCAAAGGGGACAGATATCCATGTGCCAGGGAATGCAGGCCTTCAACACTGAATTTGTTTTTTAGCAGAAGTGAATGGAACTGGAGCATTACTGCACCGAAACACTTACAGAAACTCACAGAAAATCTGGTTAGCAAGCAAATAGGCTTCTAGCTGCTCTGAATGAAAAGCATTTCTGACCAGCATGCTGCTGCACAAGAGATGCATTCCTCTTAATTTTAGCATAGGTACTGCAAAAAGAGGAAAGCCTTATGATTTTTCCCACTGGAGATAAGGTTATTGAAAATCTGCTGAAAATCACAACAGCTGCATTAACGATGGTACGAGACTATTTCCTTGTGTGTGCAAACAAATAATTATGTTCGCTATAACATAACATTTGATGTAAAGCAGGTAAAAATGCTAGTAGGTCTCAGAGAATCTTGGTAATAATAAACAAACATTTTATTCCAAACAAATGTGGATATGTAGATATCTTATTTGAGATGCTTGGAGATGAAAGAACGCTTCCCTCCTCGAAGCAGAGCAGTCAGCCAAACCTTCCCTCAAAGAGATGCAGCCAAGAGACAGCAGACACAGGTTGTTCAAGTACCAGGGTGTCTCCTCACACTAAAAGCTGCCTTGGAAAAGTCAGTGAGGGGCTTAGGGGAATCCCACAAGACTTGCCAATCCACAAAGTCAGAAGCCACATAGGGAAGTAAGATCACAACAAGGGAAGATGCTAGGTCTCCACTACTTTTGTATTTAAATGCTTTATAAATAATTATTGTTGCACGTTCCCTAAGAAGTATGAAAGCCACATAGGCATTTTATAGATAAGGTGTGCAGAAAGCATTTGTCATTGCAAGCACAGCCACCCAACATCAGCCTGCACTACAGCCAGCAGGGACCCTTGCACTCATGCCTGACCACCTCCTCTCTGGAGCAGGAACAGAGATCTCCTAAGCACGAGAGTGCTCTGTAGACCCCCACCAGCCCTTACCCTGAGACATTTTATCAGCAACGTTGATATAGCTGAACACTAAAGATAACCTTTATAAATACCACAGGTAAAAAAGGAAGACGTCTAAGTGGAGATGTCGTTTCTCTGCATAAAGAGAAGTTTCTGGTAACTTTCTGAAAGAGTACATAGTGCTTCAGTTTGCTTCTTTGTCACTGTGTGGGAGGCTTTCAAAATGCAGAGCTTACTCATCTTCACGGGACCGATAAAAAGACACCTTGGCAACAAAGCTTAAGGGAAGTGAAATGTCAAAAGTAAACTATTGCATGGACCGCACCGTTACCGGGAGGCACGAAGGGTTTCTGTCTCAAAGCAGGTACATCCTCCATTAGCCACCAGTTGTACTGCTTGGAGGGCCCACATTCATATGTAGGCAGTGAAGTCCAGAACGGACTCTTCAGGGCACCTCACATAAGAGGAGAACAGTTTGCAACAAACCTTTCTTTGTCAAAATAAAAATAGAGCTTCGCACTCCAAAAACACCGCTGCAACATCCTCCCTGGGCCAGGGCTTTTAAAAGTGAGAGCCCGATGGTTGTTACTTATTGACAGGTGCTTGATCAGAAGTGCTGACTGTATAACTGTAGGGCATGGGAAAATAAGATTGAGGATAAGACTGGGTAGCTGTAAGAATAGAGAACAGTCATTTAATCCCCTGCTTATCATATTGCAGAACGATATCATGAACTACATCTGCCACCTCGGTATGCAATCTAGTTACACAGCCATCAACAAGAACAGATTATTGATATTTAACAGGCGAAGTCTGAGATTAAAATCAAAATAATTGGTATAAAATGGCATCTATAAGAAGAAAAGCCAAAGAGTGAACACTGCTACGATAACACTGTTTTCAAAACAAAACAAACAAACAAAAAATTATACTGATGTATTTAATCGTCTGACATAAAAGAGAAAAGTGATACAGAAGACTTTTTCCCCCAATACATAGAATCTGTTTAAATGCATAAAATTTCAGGCCCCACATACTCTTGTGATACCTTTAAATGATGAAAGATTTTCTTGAGATACAATACGATAATTTCTCTGAATTTCTCCTCTTCTACAGTGAGCCAATTCTTCAGTATTATACAAAACCCAGAGTCAAATTTGTTTAAAAGTCACACAGCCACATGCCTAGCCGAGGGCTATTTCAGTTAAGGAGGGCTGCAAATTGAAAATGCAATAGCCATGTGTTTGTTGTTCTTCTGGAAAAAAGCTCCCACAGAAGGACTGCAGCAGACGAGCTATCAATTAATCCCTCTTTGTAGACAAAGTTCTAAGTGCGAAGGTGAGAATTATTGAGTCATTCCTCTCAGGGCTGAATATCCTACGTTGATTTTGGCATAATTAATTTTCCTCTTCACAGACACAGAAAGAGCAGCAGAAAATAAGAAAAAGAAACTATGCATGCTACCACAAAGCTTTTTTAACAGGCATAGCTACAAATTCCTGAGCCATTTTGTAGCTGTCAAGTCTTAATTAAAATACTACATTTCTCTGACTCACGGTGCTGTGGGATGTATGCATATTATTCACATGAATATTAATTTCTTCTCAGGTAGGAGGCTCAATTGCTCAGGAGATTTATAATCACATCACATATGGAAACTTACTGGGTGTCTTTTTTTCAAATTTCAGCCAGATACTTAACGAGCATTAAGAACCGTTTCAGTAGCCTATGCTAGAGGAATCCAATAGTTCAGATCAGCAAACTGGAGCTCCACAAGCACTAATACAAAATAATATCACGGACTGAGAAAAGAGAACATGGAAAAGAGCTGGAGGCACTGCTTTGAACACGAAGGACTTAAGCAGCAGCTGTAAGGGCTGGAACAAAAGAGGGAGATAGTCCTCTTGAAAGCTTCTAGGTAATGACAGAAGATGGAAAAATGTTAATGTGGTGCTAAGATAAATGAGGCAAGACCTTTCCTAACAACCAACAGAATTACCTGAGAAATTAGATTACTATCACAGGGGCCTTTAAAATCCTGATACCCATCTGGATAGTCTGTATTGGTAACACTGACTTTCAAACAAGATACAGAAATAAGCTGATGATGCAGAACATGCATAAAGCAACTAGCAGATAAGCTCTTCTAGGTTTGAGAGAAACAACAGAGAAATGAGCTGGGGATGCAAATGTATCTGAGAAAACTGTGACAGTTTTCCTTATGCCTTGGAAAGAAAGGAGTGAGGCACAGTAGATAACCACTATCTAGTTCAAAACCACAAACTAAAAAAAAAAATATCAGAAAATCAGTAGCTAGAACTCATGAGAAACAGGCTTGAAGGGCAATGAGATCAGGAAGCTGTTTAGCAGTTAACAAAACAGCATTAACAGGCATAAATCACCAGCTGTCTCAAGTGAAGAAGCAGATAAGGAGGTGCACTGAGAAACCAGTTCAAACCTATCACAAGTTCTTCAGAGGGCTTGGACCTTGAACTACAGATATCCTCCTGATGGGGCTTTTAAGGTTGAGCATGAATACGGATGGAAGAAATCAGAAGGCCAAAGCACAAAATCAAAAACTTAGCAGTGAACACACAGTACAACAAAAAAAACCCTGCCTACTACTCATAGGAAGGGAGAGCTATCATCAGGTGGCTTTAGGATGCCTGGAACATTTGACGCCTTAATTGCTTCTGGTTTTCACTGACAGGGACAACTGCAGTCAGGTAGCTAACAAAATTAAATGCTGTTGGGTTTTTGTTTGTGTTTTTAAAATAAGTTTAGTTAATTTAGCAAGTTAGGAAAGATGATGCTGTAAAGGAAAACAAATGCAGGTAATTATTTCCGAGTCAGCTGGCCCTGATAAAACTTCATCCTCAGATACTAGGGTGCAACACTGCCAATATATAAAGTGCTAAGAACCGAAAAACAGGCAGTGCACCTAAAGATGGGAAAAGGGCACACCAAGCATTTATGCTTAAGAAATAGGAAGAAGGGGACCTATGTAATTATGAAGAAATTATAATTACATAACTTTTTTTTTTCCTCCTGGGAATTAAAGACTGGAACAAATAATCAAATTATTTGCAAATCACCTATAACATAAAAAGGAGAGAAATAACAGGGGGCATGGTTTCATCAAAAGTAGAACTGTGTCAAATGCATTTAACTTCCTTCTATAACAAGGTAAATTAGTCTTAAGGGTATGAGAACAGAAGAGAAAGTTTTATACCCTGAGGTCTTAATGAAACTGCTAAAATAGGCTGAAACACACTGGAAAAATTAGATTAGTAGGCAAACTCAAAGAATGCATCAAGTAGGGACCCTCTGGCAGTTCTAGTAGCACACAGCCTGACAGCTTGAGTACTACATAACTTCTCGCATATGACTTGAAGGATTTGTAGGCATAACAGATTACAAAGAGACAGACAGAAATGTGCTTAATACGTGGAAAAAAAAAATCTGTAAGAACAAGTGCAAATCCATATGCAGATCTAATCCAACACAAATATAGGCTAGGGAATGATCGATAAGGCCGTTCATCAGAAGGAACCTAAGCTCTGAAAGTATAAAAGAATAACCATGCATTGGCAGTGTTAGTCTGAGACAAAACGGTACCACCACAGCAAGACACCTGATATCTTGGGATATCAGGATCACACTCTTGGAGAACAAAGTCTTGCGTGCTCTGTAGCGCACGTGAGCAGGCTCTCAGCTGGGTTTCCACATTCAGCATTGGACACTGTACTTCAGAAAGAAAAAAAGAATGAAAAAAGACAAGGGCTGATTAAAGAGTGCCTATAAAAACTGACAAAGAAAAGGCTAAAAGGGTCCCTCGGCAAATATGAGAAGAGTGAGTGGGGCTTGTTTCTCTCTTCCAGTGGAGGAAGAATCAGTTCTGCACCTTCACTACTTGTCCTACTCAAGAGGAATGGATTTATATGGAGCAAGAGAAATCTACAGCAAAGGTTAGGAAAAGCACACTAGAGACAGCTAGAGCCTGAGCAGCCTGCTGGAATACTCCAACGCTTAAGATTTTGAATTTAAGGAAAGTTTGGATCAAAAGTTAGCAGTGGTTAACACAAAGTGAATTGTGACATTTTGCTGTCACAAAACCACCAGTTTAGAAACACTGAAGTGTTTCGGTTAACAAACATTTCAAAGCATGTCTTACTTTAAAACTTCAGCAGAAATACTGAGTCAGAATACATTAATCGGAAGTTTTGATTAACACTGGATCACCTCAAGGACCTTGTAGTCTCTCAGACAAAAAGATATCTAGGGAGAGGCATCAGTGAACCTCTTGTCCTTTCTAGTATGCTTGTGCACGTGTTCTTCTCCATAGGTACAGAACTAAACTCTTTTGCTTGCACATGCTACAGAACAAAAATGGAAGTTCCCTGTCTTCTTGGATGTTCATGGTCACACTGATAGCTTTGACCTAAATTAATTCTGCTCAAAAGTGAAGTAACACAGTAGTGGTTAGTTTGGAAATAATTAACAATCCAGATAAGCCAAGGGAAAAGCCATTTCTACTATGACACTTCGGATGCCTTCCGAGACAAAAACCTTGTCTTCACAACTATTTGCAACAGAACCAGCAGAGAAAGAAAAGTTCTGCCACTGATCAATAGATACTTTAAAATTATTTCTTAAAATAAAAAAATAAAAAAGATATATAAGATACATAAGAAAGTAGTACTTCTAAATGAAATATATTAACTCTGCACTTTGTACTTATATTGGTAATAGGCAATATTTTGTCTTCTACAGAACATGAACACACCATATGGTTTCTTTCTGTGGGCCTACAGACACATAAAAGCAAAAGATTTGTAATAAAAATAATAATAATAAAAAAAACTTTAGGGGGATTAATCGCTGTTTTCTAAAAACAACACTGTTTATACTGCTGAAGAAAATGTCGCAACCTTTTCCTTTTGACTTCCCAAATCAAGATTATTTATTTTTAAATCTTACTTTCATGAGCTGGAAATACCAAGAGACTTATTATACACCCACTTTCAATTAGTATATATAAAAATATTTGATGTAAAACTTCCCAAGGAACATTTTCACACGACAAATAATACAGATAACTCCTACTAAGCTAACAAGCTATCCTCAAGTTGCCTTGAGAAAAAGTCTTCATTTTTAACAGTTCAACATGAACCATTTCATTCCAAACCTTTTTTGATTACCGTATACAAATTTTTCACTAATTTCCCTGCACCTTTTCTCATAATTCATCTCTAGTTCCAAAAAACAGTGTCCAAAATGTTTGGTAGAATTAGATAGCTCTAAGGCTATCAAAACATGCTGCAGTCCTATACAGTATTTTAGATTGTTTTTTGTCTGCAAAACATCAGAGCTGTAACAGCAAAAACAAATTAAACCTTCAGCCACAGATCTAAAACCCAGGAAACACAGAAGAGGGAAGCAATTCTCCATCCTACCTCTTGAAGCTGCAGCCGAACTTTGCTAATGGCTCGAATCCAATGGGCTCTCGCTGGAGAAAATGGTGGTGGTTCGTTGTCACCGTGGTAGCTTAAGAACAAGAAACAGAAAATCACTGTGTGGCAAATGTTCGTATGTAACATAAAGATTCTGCATTACGTAGTGCAATCGCAGCTTCAGCTCTGGAAGCTGAAGTAACCAACAGACTCCTCGCAAACACAGCCCTGCACATGTTATGTTAAGTGAGAAACTAAAGCAGAGATTTTCTCATGTATAAGAACTGTCTTGGAAACTGATGAGCTGAAAAATGTAAGCTAGGATACAATCCTAGTCTTTTGGTGGAAAATCCACATAGATAAAAGCTTAGTTTAAAATATTTTCATTATTAAAAATAGCTACAGGAGAAAGAAATCATCAGTCAGATCATCAGGAATGCTGTCCGAGATACCTGATCAAGCCAATTCAGCACAGCGGTATCCTAATTGCATACAAAGAAGCAGACAGAAGACTTTCCATCCTCATGCCTGTTGCAGGTCTCTTCTAACCACTGCCTCTTCCCACTCCTACTACTAAGAATTTACAGCCTCTTTTCAGTGGAAAGGCTGGCAACAGGGCTCAGGTGTGTTCTTCCTAATCACTGCACCTTTCTCACTCCGCTTTTTCCTACAGCTTTTCAAGAGGGCATAGGTATCTGGCAGCAAAGCTTCACCTCTGCACCCCACAACACATTTTATACTCCGTCCTTGTGATACATTAGGTCTTTGATTGTATCCCTTCCTTTGTATGCTGTTGAGGTGTCAATCACCCTGAGATGCAGCAGGCACTGCTAACAGCAGTTTTCGCAATAGCTGATAGCAACAAGCATCCATGCTACACATCTAGCTCAGGTGCAACTCCAGAGATCACGATTCAGAGGTTCAGAGCTAAGTTCCCTGTGTATTCTGTGGAGACAGGCAAGTGTTACCACAGTGGAGGGAACGGGAGCCAGTGATGCAGTAATATCTAAACTAGATGCCTAAATTAGCTTGGAATAGACTATGTGAATAACCCTCCATGTAAGCAAATATAGGCCAGCCATTCTGGGACAAGACTCTGTAATGAGAAGAGGAAAGTGAGTCAGAGTTTAAGAACAGATTAACACTTCTGCTAGTCTTGTTTTCCTTTTTTGTATCTTTAGTGTAAGAGTTGCCTACACATGAATCGCTGTGATTAATTCTTTCACATAAGCACAATGACACCAGTGTAACTGTACACTCCATACTGTAATCCCCAAAGACTACAGGCAGGCAGACATCTTTCCATGAATCTAACTGATCCATCCATCTTAACAAGATGAAAATAATCCCTCATGCTCATGAAAACATAACTATATCCACACTAAGGGCTGCTATGATTTAAATACCTCAAGAAAAGATAACTACTCTCAAACCTAAGTGGTGGAATTTGATATTCCTGTGAAACCTGTATAAAATCCAGAGCATTACTCCTCAAACTTAGCTGAAATGCTTCTGAGGAACTGTCTTCTACACTTTCAGCAGCTTGTAAAGTCCAAGTGCAAGGACAAGAAAAGCTGCCATCATGAGTTAGAGCAACACGTCAATTCATGAGGTAAGTCTACAACCTGCAACTACATAAACAGTAACTTTGGCTGTAGTAGCTGACCACACATCAAAAGAATAAATGCAGCTCCAACCGTCACTAGATGGCTGCTCATGCATGAGCCTGATCACACATGAGCAATAAAAGCAGCTATCTTTGGGCTAAACTACATTTATCAAACAAGAAATAGAAAATACAGCAGTTAAGTTTCAAGGGACTAACAGGTTCATAGAAAATATAGTTTAAGTTTAGTCAATGTCTCATAAATAACTGGTTCTACACATAAAAATGTTTCACAGATCAGCAACACCAAGCTAGTTGTAAAAGACAGCTGCAAAAATAATGTATATAATTTGCACCAGGAAACAATAGAGACAAATCCTCTTTGAATTAGTTCAAAAGATCTCAGGAATAGAACACTTCACCTACCTCACTTGGGCTCTTGCATCAACATCCTTGGGCTTGTCAAGTTCCAGGGGTAACTTAGCTGCAGAATGATCTGTATGCTTCTCCTCTGTCTCACAGACCTTCTCCTCCCCTCCTTTGCCGCGAGGCTCCTCTTGCTCCCTGAGCCATGTCTGGCCATCCTTCTGGTAGCTGCCCGAACTGCGGTAGGAATGATTTGACTCCCTTTCCTGGTGATCGTCATCTTGCTCAGAGCCATGGGCACTTTCATGGGAATGGTCCAGCTCACTCAGGTGAGAGCTTCCCTGGCTGACATTACAAGAGGAGCCATATCTACTACTGCCAGCAGGACTATGAGAGAATAAGAAAGTCCGTCAGATAAAGCAATCGCTTTGAAAAACGAAAAGCAATTTACACATCTAAAAACCTGCATGGGACACTAAATATACTAAAAAGATATGTTATGAAGTCAGACCTAGCAATTATGCCCCCTGAACTACGTCTAGACTTCTGAACTTCAAAACATGGGTAGGCAATAGAAATACACAGCCTACCACTACATAGATTATGTATGATACGGAGTTACAAACGTCTGCCTGGCACCAGTTGTTCACTTCCCCACCCGCCATCAGCTAGACACTGCCAGTGAAGATATTCTAATAGCCAGAGAGGAATAAAAATGGAAACGTGGGAATTCAGAGTGGAAGTGTTTGATTTCTACAGTTTCACTGCAGCTTTACCATGACCATTTAAGCTGTTAATAAGAAGTTACCTTTGTTTATATTTATATAATTACAATAAAATACACTGAAGTCAAGATGAAGGTTAAAACCATCAAACTTAAAAACCTTTTACAAAAACAGTGAGAGCAATTGTTCACAAAAGGATGCTGCATATCTCACTCCAATAAAGCTCTCTCAACAACTTAATTTATGAAAATAACAAACCAAACCAAACCAAAACAAACACACCACCACCACAGGGGTGTGATCTCTATGATTCAAGACACCACTCCCAGAACTGAATCCCCAGAATCCTCACACAAATTACAGTGGATGGAAATTTCTAAATTTCTCATGCAGTCAGGAAAACTATGGTTCAGCCACTGTAAATATCTCAGTCCAAGAATTAAGCAGCACTAATATTTCTCTCACTTGTGCAGTAAGGAGAATTTGAAGCCAGATGGGAAGACTGGGGAGAGCAGTGTCAGATCAGAGACAGAACCATTTCCACTTACTAAATGCCTATCGGTGGGTGATTCAAGTCTCCAGTTCAAATTTTGATGGCAATTTTAACTTGACACAGGTCTGAATAGAGCTTCTTGAAATACTGATACTTTCCTTTAGCAGCTTCCCTAACTGCATGAAATAACTTTTGCAGAGATTTTAGGAAGAGCAAGCATTAGAATACCTTCACTGATATCTCTGAAAATCTTTTACAAGTGTCAGTAATGTGAAATGAACCTATTTAGTTCTATAATATGTTAGTAGTAAGTTTTTCTCTAAAATTTTTACTTTGCAGTTTGAAAACAACATGGTCATTCCTTTCAATACCTTATCTACTGTTGATTTTTCTTAGCAAACACAACATAATTATCACTAAACAAGAAAGCAAAGTGAATTGTATGCAGCAGAATTAACACACAAAGAACTAGATTTCTGAAAGGCTAATGAAATTAGCACTAAAAGCACTTCATTCAGTGGGACACAATGCAAGAACATAGGAAATCCAATCAACACTTAGAGAAAAAAGAGCGGAGAAAGTGGAGAAAATAGTATATATAAGGGTTTGTGCATTACTAGTGATCGTGGTTTACCACATCCCCTGTGACAGCTATCAGTGATACTAAAAATATTTAACAAATACAGCAGGGACAGAGGTAGGGACTGAGCTACTAACATCAGACACCAAGGCTAACATCTACTGCTGCAGTATTGCATTATAAATGGCCAATCAGTTGAAACCATTTATTATGCCTGATTTGTAACTAGCCTTTTCTCTTTCAGTTGTTCCATGCTATTCAGATCTGCAGGCTGCGTGCTAGGATGAAGTGCAGCTCCACTAGGAGCAGAATCAAGCTCAGTTTCTTTCCGTTCAGGCTGTTCTGGTGCATGCTCATCTGCCTGATCTTTCTGCAATTCGCTGGAAATCACGTTCTGCTGATGTTCGGGCTCTTTATCAAACTTCTCTCCCAGCTCTTTGTTGGATGCATCACCAACAGTGCTTGCACCAGATGGTTCTTCAGAGAGTTCATTGTCTACAGTGTCAGGCTGCTTTGAAGACAAGTTTACTTCTATATTTGCATCAGTCAGTTGATCTGAGACTGCAGATTCTGAGTTTTCATCTGAACTGACTGTTCTTAACACCTTGTCATCTGATTTTGACAAAGCCTGTGGTGGTCCATGTGGTTCCCTTTTGGCAGAGGTCTCCTTGTTATCTTTTTGCCAGGGGAAGGAGAAATCTAGTTTTTTCCCAAACACTGCTCCTTGGGCACTCTCTGGCTTACTCACCTTTTCTTCACTGACTCCTTCAAAGAGAGTCGAAGAAAGTTTCTTAAAGCTGGACATGAGGCCCTGATCTGTCCCTGCTTTATTAACAGAAGGTGGCTGCTGAGAGAAGAAAGACCCAAATGGCTTTCCACTATCAGCAGATGACATAAAGCTGAATTTTGGCAAACTGGGCATGGTTGGTATTTCAAAGACCAATTTACTGCTGTTTGCATCTGTAGGAGCATTATTAGGCTTACCCTGTTTCTTCAACTCACATTCAGAAGAAATCCCTTCCTCAGGTATCTCATTAACAGACAGATTCTTTTCTTGTCCAGCAGTTTGCAGTTCTACTTCACTTGTTTTTTCTTGTTCATCCAGCTGAAGGTGTTGAACACTGGGCTCATCATCTGGTGCTGTGGGTTCTCTGCCATCACTACTGATCATGTCTGGCTGGTCAATGCCACCATTAGCCTGATCTCCTCCAACAGCAGGCTCTGATTCAAGTGCAACACTCTTATTTGATTGGGAAAGGTCTGCGTCTGTCCCATCAACTGGGACTTCAATTTCCAGTTCAAGCCCACCATTAGAGCCAGTCTGAAGGGAGTCAACAGCTGCTTCGTCTGTAGAAGCATCTTGTTCCTCTGTTACATGTGAAGACACATCTAGTTGGCATGGACTTACCTCAGCCTGGTCAGTGGCCTCAGCCTGCTCTGTACTGACTACGGTACTGAAATCAGACTGGCATGGTTTAGCATCTATCACCTCAGAGGGCTGTGCATCACTAACCAGCTGCAAGGCCTCTGGGACTCGACTTTCACCAGAGACCACTGCTTCTGGAGTGATCTTCAGAGTTTCCTCTTTACAGGTTTCTGAGTTCCTATTTTCTTCATTTTCTGTTTTCATGGGATATTCTTTTATGAAGTTCTCTTCTACTGAAACAGGCAGTATGTCCTTCTTCAGAGAGCTTGACCTATCTATTTCAGACTCTCTGGTTGCAACACTATCTTCTGTCTTCCTAGAATCTTTTGCTGGAACGGACCCAATGACATCTTTCATTTTGCTGCTTTGAGGTTTAGGGGTGGATTGTGGAGGCATCTCTTTTGGAGATTCTTTTGGACCTTTGAAGATGCCAAAGAGATCGTTTGTGAAAGCTGGTGCTGGGCCACTAGGGAGGGATGAGAAACCAAAGAAAGAGGAGCTTTTCTTCTGCGCAGTAGGAGGTGCAGGAGCTTGCGGTTGAGAAAAGAAACCAGACAACGTTTTAGGAGGTTTCATTTTTGTCATGAAGCTTGAAAACATTTCAACTGAAGAATCCAGTACCGATTTATCACCCTCAGATTCCTTAGGTTTGTTTTGCAAATTAGATGCCTCTGGCATTTTAGAAAGAGAGTGTGACTCTAGTGCCTGTTGTAACCTGTCACCAGGAGTTTGTTTGGGTAATTTATGTTCTGGCAACTCACGTTGTGCACATATTTCTTCAGAGGCTACTTCATTTTTTATTTCACTTGGAATATTTGAGTCATTTATAATCATTGAATCAATTTTACCATTTAAGTCTGTACTATAAACTTTATTTTCAGAAGCTTGTTCTTTTGGAAAATATGGCTCTTCTTTATCAATAGGAAATTCACTGTCCGTCTTCCCTGTGCTACCCAGAGCATCATCTTCTGCCCCTAAGGAAACATGCTGCTCATCCTGAGAATGCTCCTGCACATTAGGAATCTGAGGGCAAGGACCAGAAGCATCCAAACTGATTCCAGAGGTGTCATCAGCCTGAGGAGGCTTTTTTAAGTCACTCTGTTCAACTACCTCAGCAATGCTTTCTGCATTTTTCACTACCAGAATTTCTGATTTATTTTCTGTCACGGTGACTTTATTAAACGTTTGTTTGCCAGTCACTGCTGCAATAATATCATCAACTTTTTTATTGTTTGCATCTTGCTGGCTGGCACAATTGGCAATTTTGATACCAGAATCATTGGAAATACTTTGGGTCATATATGGCTTAGAGTTCACTGGTTTAGATGGTTTCGTATTAACCTCCTGTCCTGGAGTAGTTTGTGGCTTTTCATCCAAAAAGGATGTCAAATTGAAGAAGCTGAAGCTAGTACTCTTTTGAGGTATGCTCTTGTCAGCAGTTGGACCGCTGGAGAAGAAGGAGGGCAGATGAAAGAGCCCCTCTGCTTCTTGCTGCTTTGCACTAGCAGGAGCGGGTGCTGAAGGCTTTGGTTCGTCTGATCCAGTGAAGAAGGAGAATATGCTCCTACCGGCTGGCTGCGGCTTTGGAGCAGCGATATCAGAAAAGCTGAATGGGAAACTGAAACCTGATTCTTTAGGGATTTGATCTGGCTTTGGTTTTGTCTGATTAGGTGTGCCACCTGAACGATTTCCTCCTTGTTGCTTTGGTCTGTCTGTGGGTACAGCGCCCTGCTGCACTGCTGACTGATTCGACTGGCTTACATTGGGACCTACACCCAGTGGCTTCTGTGAAGCAATTCCAGGAGGCACTTTTTTACCCTCACAAGGCTCCTCCTCAGCTTTTCTGCTCGGTTGTTCCTTTTGCAACCCAGGGCTAGGAAAGATCCGCCTGTCTGTTCCTTCTGCTCTCACCCCTTCCTTAGGAGTGGAGGACAGGCATGGCATACTAACACTCTGAGGACCACCAGACTTTTCAGTTTTTTGTCTCGATTCAGCCACAGTTCTAACATTGTTTTTTGGCAGAGTTGCAGCACTTGGTGTTGGCTGAGAAGAGACAGATTCCACTTTGAAGAGATCTCCAATGGATCCAAACAACGATGAGATGCTGGAGGCTTCCTTCTGTTCTGGATGTATCACTTTTTCTGGTTTATCATTCTGACTTTTTTCCAAATCTGGTGATGGCTGTGGTGCTTTACTTACTTGTGTTTTGAAGAAGTCAAAAAATCCAGAAGGTTGGGTTTTGCTAGCATTTGAGCTTCCAGAAGAATCTTCCCCGAGGCTGAACAGTTTCAGAGCACTTTTAAATAATGTTTCCTCGGGCTCAGGGGCTGGGTGGCTTTGATTTTGCTGTGGCTGACTGGGTTCATTAATACTCACAGGTCGTTCGAGATGCCTGGAAGCTGGTGTTGCTTTAGCAGGTCCCTCTGCTCTTATGGGCCTGCCATCTGGAGCAGCGTGGCTCAGTTGAGAAGGAGATTTTGTTAATCCTGCTTTTTTAACACGGATGTTTTCATTCTGGTTTAATTCCAGCTTTTCGTTTCGAGCAGCCTCCAAGCTAAAATCCGATGAAGTATTTCTTCTCAGTTGTGATGTAACAGGAAAATTCTGCCCCGCCTGTGCCTCATCTAATTTCCTATTTGGTACAAGTGATAAAAGATCTGTTTTATCTTCCGATGATTTTGACCGTGTGTCTGCTCTCTTCAAGGAAGAATCTTCTGATGTCTCCGAGTCAGGACCTGAAGACTTTCCAATCAATCCACCCAATGCAGAAAATAAAGAGGTAACTTTGTTCACTGGCATTTTCTTATCTTCTTCAGTCTTCTTTGCTTCTGTTACTCCTTCAGTAGTTGCCACAGTTTCTTCAGCTTTAGGAGTAGATTGAAACAGATGGAAACCAAAGAATCCTGATGATCCACCCCCAGCAGCTGTCACAGGGACAGCCGTATCCAGTTCCTTGGTGTGGGCTTCCTTACTCAGCGATTTATCACGAGCCCCTCTGGAATGTGTTCTGAGATCAAGGGTTACCGAAGATTCGTCGGAATAATTCTGGGTTTCCTTTTCAGGTCTAAAATCGACTTTGAGTTTTTGAAGTTTATAACCCGAGAAGTCTAGTGGTTGCTCTCTCTGGTAATAAATGGACTCTTCAAACATCTGTGAAAATGTCTCCAAATTCATGTTCATTAACTGATCACTCCTCTGCAAAGCTACTGACAAATCCAGAGGTTTATTTGTTGAATAATCATCTAAACACTCTTCTTCAGCAAACCAAAACAGCTCGTCTTCATTGCCAAGAGGGACCTTAAAACCACAAACAGCAATTGTGTTGTCTTCCAGCACAGCTCTTGGAATGGAACCCATCTGAACATTATAATCCCAGTACTCTGGGTAGGAGTAAGTCTCTGGAGCACACACATAAACGTACTGCCCAGTGGGATCAGTGAGCAGTGAATACACATACTGGCTATCGCTGTACATGTAGTATCCACAATCTCCTTCTTCTGATGGCCACCATACACCCTGCTCAAGCATCATCAGCCACTCCTGATAGTCCTGGCTATAGGATGAGTACATAAAGCTCTCATCCATGCTTAAAGTCTCTTGGTCAATTAGGGTCCACATAGTTCCATCACAGCCAGATGAGTAGCTTAAATCCATTGGCAGCTCTTCTAATGAGTAACTGCCCTCTCTCTCAAATGGTGGAAAGTTACTGTAACTTTCATTGATAGAATTAGCAGTCCATGCATCATTTTCTTCTGAACAAACATCTTGAAACGTTAATTGGTCAAATGACTCATATGACATCACACTTAAATCCAAACTTTGTCCATCAAAACTGGCATTAGTCTGCCAATCCATCACATTAGCATTCCCATCCTTTTTACAGAGGTTCATTACCATATCATTTTCAGGCCAGTCCATGAACTGAGGGGGCAGAGCAGAGTTCTGGTTTAACACGTAGTAAACTGGCAGGGCTATTTCACGAGCGTCAACAAGTTCGCCCACTTCATATTCCCATTCAAAGCTAGAATGACTTCTTGTTTCCTGATAAGCTGAGTATTGCTCTGTAACATTATGGTTTTTATTAGTCAAATTACGAAATTCATTTGACTCTTTTTTTAAAAAGGTTGGAAAACGTCTAGATTCTGCATCCTGATAAGCGACTTGCCTACTCTTTACAGACTTTCCAGATAAGTCGTGTACCTTGGCTTGAGGATTTAGAGCATCAGGGAGCACAGAATGCTCAGCTGGCTTATTTACCCTTGTGCTGGGCAGGTGATCAGTAGTTTTGGAAGATTCCATCATTTTCACATTATCCAGTTTCTCCTTTGGTTTGGGCAGCAGATTTTTAAAGAAGCTGGAAGTTTCCTGCTTTTCTGCAGTGCTGCTTTGAGTATCAGACGTCACTCCTGAGTCACTGGATTTTCTCTCCAAGTTAGAATCCTCACTTCTATCAAAAAGCTTCATGAAGCCAAGAGAGTTTGATTTCACCTTCTCCTGCTTACATTCAGACACATTTTCATTTGAAGCAAATTTAAATAAACCAGAAAATAATCCAGAAGAACTGCTTTTCTGACTATCACTCTCATTTTTAACAGTCAACTCGCGGTTATTGGCAGTGTTTTCATTGGAAGAAATGTGAAGAAATCCGGAAAGAAAACCTGGTGTGTGCTTCTTCTGCGTATCATCCACACTTGCAGCTTCTGGCCCTCTATCTGAAGCGATGAGTTCAGCTACGCTGTCGTTTAAGTTTGCATTTAGTCCTTTTGGTAATCCTCCTTTTAAACTTCTAGGTCCTTCCTGAGCATTCTTGGTTCTCTGCTGCTCTCCTGCAACCATAAAGATAAGAGAGGCACTCTCCTGGTGTTTATTTCTGCTTTCTTGGGCACTAGGTAAGTTTTCTTTATTCATGTTTTTGGTTTGTTTAAGTTCTTCCTTGTGGTCTGATAAATCTGGAACAGAGCTAGATTTTAATGAAATGGCATTTTCTAAATTACTGCTTCTGTTTTCAGGCAAAGAAATGTCACTAGAACTCTGATGACTTGGTTGGTCCTTAGAATTTGCTAGATTTTCTGCAGAGGAAATTTTAAATAATGAAGGAATAAAGCCACCTTTCTCCTTTGTATGTTCTTCCTTGCCTGAAAAACCCAACCCACTGAAAAAAGGAAGTTTCCTGGTAAAAGGAAATGAGTGTTCTTCACTTGATGAACTGTTTTGTCTTACATCTTCCTCAGACTTATGGCCTTTAAAAAGCCCAGGCGTATTTTCTTTCTGCCCTGGTTCAGCAGAAGGAAGTAACAACTGACTGAAAGACTTTTTGAGTGGACTGAAAAAGCTTTCAGGTACCGTACCCTGATCTTGAGGCTCTGAATGAAGTTCCCCATTAGCTCTGTTTTGCTTCTTTCCCAGTCCATGACCTGCAGTATGCTGATCCCCTAAGTGATTTCCAGGAAGCTGCTCCCTGGCAGCATGTGTGCCCTCTTTTATGGTGGCATCTGGCTGATCTGTATCATGATGCAAATCTGACTGCTTCTGTGGCACATCCTGCTGCTTTGGAGCCAAGAGACCATCTAAATTGGCTTTCAGATTGAAGGAACTGACAGAGTTTGTGAGCCTGCCAAAGATCGAAGACACAGAAGTGCTATTTGTGTTTACCCCTGCCTCACTTTTAGTCTCACTCAGCTGTGTCTCGGGAACCATACTGCTGGTCTTGGCTGCCATCTGACCAGACCATCTCTCACTTCTGTTTGCCTCATCAGCTTTCACAGCGTGGCTCTCCTCCTTGGTGTGCTCCTCTTTTACGACTTCTGGTTTTGGCACTTCCTTCTCAGAGAAGATCTTTAAAGGATTAAACATGCCTAAAACAGAATTCATAACTGAATGCTGGTTCTGCTGGCTGCTGGTGGTGGTTTCCTGTGATTGTTGGAGATCATGCAGCGTGGAAGCCTTACTGTCCACCTGAGTGGTTTCTTGCTTGCTGGAGTTTACTTTCAGGGCTCTTTTATCACCATTCACCTGGGATGGTAGCAAAGAGTGAATGGAGAACTTTGTGTCAGCTTTACTATCTGCTGTCATTCCAGAAGATGAACTCTCACTTTGGGGCTTGCTAGAAAATACATTTGAGACTCCACCTTCTGATGAGGTTCTGGTTTCTGTCTTCTCTGGCATGGAAGAAACAAGTTTTTCAACAGAGGCTGTGAGCTGTTTTGTGCTTGACCCCACCTTTTCAGTCAAAGAGCTAAACAGGGAATTCATAGTATTCTTCACACCTGACAAGTCTGGAAGAGATTCAGATTTGCCCTTGGTATTCTCCTCCGCAGCAGGATGTTTGGTCTGTTCAGACTTCCTGGCTTCTATTGAATTATCAGCATTATCCTGCTTCAGTGACATGCGCTCAGCATTTTTTCTTGTCTCTGGCAATGTAGCAAATTTGCTGATTTCTTCTTCCTTTTCAGCCAAGTATTCTGAAACTGTTTCTACCAGACACTGAAGTTCATCCATCGTGTCTACATACTCTTCGCTGGGTTCTTCAACAGGAGACAGTGTCAAGTCTTGCATAGGATGACCATGCTTGCTCCCTGTAGTCCTGTGTTTTTTATCATAGCTAGCCTTTAACTGGGACCCTGAATTTGCAGGGTAATTAACAGTGAAGTCTCTCAAATGGCTGATGTCAGAATCACACCATGTTTGTGAAAGCATTGCCAGTTCCTCCATTTCCTCATCTGAAACAGGAGAGTACTGAAACTCATCAGAAGCACTGCTGTCAAATTCCTCAAGGACATCCAGGGGCACAAAAGTATTATCTGGAAGCCCTACGTGTTTCATATCTTCACCATTACTGAGGTGAAGTGAGCCCTCATGGTTCACTGCCTGCTTGTTGGGCAACTTACCGCTTTTAACCATTAAGCCATTTTTGTATGGACGCAGGATGGGATAAGCAGACAAACCTTCCTTATTTTCAGATCTGCTGGTATATTTTCCAGTCCTATCATATATTGGGAAATCATCACTAGGTTCAGAAATAGTTGCCACACCATTGAAATATTTTTTTTTCTCCCTAGGAAAGTGCAGACCTCCATTACTTTGCAGGCTCATTGGTTCACTCTCTTCAAGATTGCTGTATCGCAGTTTCTTTTTCCTTCTCCTATCTATTGTGTCATACTCCTGAGGGTACCTAGGAACATCTACAGATCCTGACTCCACACAGACATTTTGGCAGAATCTTGATCTTTCACAGTGATTGAAATTTTCCCTTTTTGAGAGAGTTTGCATCTTTTTTATGTTTGCTTCCTGCCAACTTCTACTCTTATGACTCTTTTCTAAGAATTCCTCTATTAGCAGTTTTCCTAGCTCTTCATAGTTACTCTCTTGTTCTTCTTCTCCATCTTCAGAATTAAATGGAATAATCCTGACTCTGTCATTCCTAGCTAGAGATCCTTGTCTAAGATGAAAAATAAAAGGGGTGGGAGGGAAAGGACAAGAGACAGGAAAAAAAAAAAACGGAAAGGGGAAAACAACAGTTTTTTAAAAAAGCTTTAGAAAAGGACAGAAAAAAATAAAAGCAGTAATGAAAAACATGCATTAAATAAAAGAAAATTAAAATGAGAAACATCCAGACATTACAAAACTGAAAACCTGTCAATCTACCACCATTAAACTTCAAACCGTCAAAAAAAGCAGTACAGGTTATGATATTCCACCGGTTACAGTTGCACAGAATTTGGAAATGCCTGTTTGAGAGAGAACAGCTTTTTGTGATCAAGTGAGGGCACGCAGCCTTAGCTGTACCAGTACTCTGCTGCTACTTTTTTAGGCATGCTTTAAAAAAGTCAGTTATTACAGTAACAGGACTACTTTAAGATACTGCACCCACGCACACCATTCCACTATGCTATGCATGCATTTCAGTTACTCTAGGCAGCAGACTTCAATTTAGGAGTATTAGCAGTATTCATCAAGCCCACAGGGCACTTTGTTTCTCCCAAAGGTGGCTAAAGGGCAGTGAATGCGTGCAGGGACTCAGCAATGACTTCCAAGGAAGAAAATACGGAACAAAATACAAACCGTGCACACCATCAACATGAGGAGCTCCAGGTATGCCACTGCTCCTGTTCGCTGGGAGTGCTCTCACTGCAGTTAATGCACTCCTTCTGCAAGTGCCCTGCAGCGTGGGCAGACCCAGCACCAGACCCCTGACCTCACCTAGGGACAACTTTGATGGCTGTAGTTATTCTGCTTGTGATGCCATGAGGTCTGGTGGACAAGTGGACAGAAGTCTATGCAGAGCAAGGATGGACCATTTTTTTGGGCACTTGAGCCCTGAAACCTGGTACAAGTAGAAGACAGGCTGATTCTCTTCTGTCCTCCACCAAGGAAACTTAACCTCCATCCTGCTGCCTACATGTGCACTGCCAGCAATCTTCTCCCCTCAAGGGGCTCCTCCAAAAGCAAAATGAAGATCTCTGGGGATGCCATTGAGTCAGAATACAAAACAACCCATTGGTGATCGATACTGGCCCACTGCCAGCCTGAGAAGCTTTTCAGGATCTGCACTTCCCCATTTACAATACATCTAAACAGATCCAGCAACGCACATTGTCCATTGTGAGAGAACAGATTTAAGGATCTAGGTTCGCTGTCAAACCAGCTGAAGCTTCTCAGAAACCCAAATACATGACCTTTGGGATTTCAAGATTAATTTCTAGCCCAGGATCAAAAGGATTAAATATCATTTGATCACCAACCCAAAACCTAGCAGCAAGAAAACTTCATGTTTGTCTAAATCCTCCAAGAGTTCCTGTAAAAAAAAAAAAAAAATCAAAATGCTCATCTAAAAGGTGCACAGCAACTTTGTCTCATGCCATTAGTTGTCGGGAACTAGGCGGCATGAAGGTGCACCCACCCTGACACCATAAGAGCAGATCAAGAGAAGAGAAATGGCAAAGGGGACATGGGCATTGTATGGATACTGCTAATACACCAAGCCTTCACCTTCACAGGCTGAGCTGCCTGGGCACCACAATGTAGGAGGATGCTGGTGGGATAGCACTGAAACAAAAATAGGTCATTGCATTTTCACTATTGTTGGTTTAGTGCTTCATTTCCATCAGTATTAGCTAACTTGCACTAATTGGAAAGATACTCATTACCTTAAATGAGTCTTGTTGCACACAGTTTAGAACACTTAACGACACTTCTTGCTTGCAATTTTAAGTTCACAATGGAAATGACTATCTTTAAAAAACTAATGAAATTGAAAAGACTCACAGGGCCACCATAGATGCTGGATGAAGCCCTTCCAAGACTGAGCTGAGAGCAATGGAAGCTATATGAACGCATGAAGAGCCATTACCTCTAAATGCTGAACCAGCAATTGACTAATTTAAGCATAGAAATTATTTTTCTTTCTAATTGAGCTCCATCCCCCAGAAGGGTTCCCCCTACTACTCTACAAAACATTTGTTTTTTTTTGGAAAGAGAGAAATGACAAAAAGTCCAACACCCAGGAGAGGAAAAAGATGACAAGATGAGCCCGGCACTAGACCACCATAGATCTGAAACACAGCCAAGGCAAACAGCAAAAATCAGCTGAACTGTGCCACAAGACGACTTCACAGCAGCAAGAGCAAGGAGACAAGCACACAGGCTGCACAGAGGTTAACCCACCTATCAGACAGATCTAGAGAGTGCCTGCTCTCTAGCGAGCACTGGCGGCTTGTCATTTGACTAGACTCAGATGTGGACTCTAGGTCAGTTCGGCCACTCACAGTGGAATCTATGCTATCATATCGCCTTGGGAGTAAACAGGGCAAGAGCAGGGAGACATGGAGGACACATGGTTACACAAAATGAACATTGCAAGGAAAAGTTAGTGCTTGAATTAAAAAAATAAATAAATCTGTGCAGAGGAAAACTGCTATTTTGAAGTCAGACTGGCTGTTGGGAGCAAAACACTCTCCAGAGCAAACAAGAATAGTATTTGTTATCCTTTGTGGAGAGGGGAATGAAACACGTCCTTCTATCAAGGGAATGCAATTATGCTTAGCAGGCAATAAAGAGGATCAAAATTCTTTCAGCCCAACCCAAATGTTGTTAGGAAAAAAAAAAAAAAAAAGAAAAAAAAAAAAAAAACAGATGTTAGTACAGTCAGTTCCAGTTGAAGCATTTTGGCATTTCATCTAATTCAAGACAGGTTCTAGCTGAACTTTGTCTGGTTCCTCTGGGTCTACCCTATACAGTCTCCTACAAGCTGTCATTTCCTCAGCAATCATGAACTGCAGTCTGCCAGGAACTTCATCAAGCATCTGCCTGGTCCATGGCACACAAAGTTGCTAAGAGCAAAAGTTAAACACATTTTGTTTTTGCAATACTCTATACAGTTTTGAAAATATTTAAGATTGCCCAATGTGTTTTGTTTTGTTTTTTTTTCCAGCCAGTTCTACTTAGAAATACCTCTCTGATAAGAAAAGAGGATCGCATGTAGCTTCTTTGGAAAGCTTATTTGCATTTCCTATTTTTAAGATTAAATATGTAGTAAGAAGTCTTGCTAGTCATGTAGGAAATGCACAGGGGAACAGGAATCCTCAAAGGGAGCAGGCTACAAAGCTCTTAGTTTTGAAGTAAACTTTATCAGTCTAGATTCTTTCATAGCTACACATTAAAGAAATAAAAATTTTAAAAAATGTATTCCATCTTAGTATTCTTCAACAGTTCAAACCAGAAGTCTTTTCTGTGGAATGTCATGTTACAAACACATTTATTCACTAGATATGGCTCGAAATTCACAATCCACAGTTCAACTTGGCTCTTCCACAAAAAATAGCTTCAATTCATCTTCACAGACTGTCAGCAAGATCTTCAATAGTTTCATTACTATAAACTAATGGTATTGAATATCATGGAAAAGGGACTACCTTGCTTACATTACGTGTTTAACCAACTAGGAAAAAAGCACCAAGAATGAGGTCATACTGCAGTAAATGCATTTTGTTGGCTCACCTGCATGAAATCCAAGTAACAGTGACAACTTTTAAGTGTTACCATTAAACTTCAGCTTTTACCATTTAAAAAAAAAAAAAAAAGTCAAAATTTAGCCTCAGCCATATTCAGGCAACTGAATTCAGGTTCAGGCTTGAGGAAACAAGAACATTCTTACCAAGAGTGATGAGTTAGAACAAATCAGTTACAATGCATATAAAGCCCTTGCACCTCCAGCTCTGCCGTTCTTCCACACCTGAGGCAGAGGCAGCCGCATGCCCTGTTCCATATCCCCGCTCTTATGGAGTTGACTAGCACTATCCAAATTCTTCTGCTTTCCCCTTTACGTTTAACTCATCTTTTCTTTGAAGCAGTGTTTTTGTTACATTTTTTATAGCTCCCAGCTTTAGTTCACAAACATTGATCCTAGTAAGTTAATTCTGTTACGCTTAATACTTAATAACAATTGTTAAACTACTGATTTAGGGTCAAAAAGCTAATTTAGAGCCAGAAAACCTATCTTTCAGGCAGCCCAAAGGAAAACACACTATTCAACAGTGTTGCATAATAACAGAAAATAATCTGTTCAAGACTTTCTCCTTCAATATGCTGCTTTGGCAGAGCTAATAGAAAAAGAGGAGCTAATCTGAAACAGAAAATACATCTGCCCCAAGAAGGAGGGGCATATCCTAATAGGATAAACTCTGCCAGACAGGGCTTTGTGAGCACACTCAAGCGTTGGTACCAGAACAACCTATTAGTAAGTGTCCTGGCCGTCAAAAGTTAAGGAAAATGTAAAGAAAAGAATAAATGACCTCATAGTTGAGTATTTCTTTAAAAAGTAATTCGCTGAACTGCAGGATCTGGTGCAATACACAGTCTTACAGGTTTTTCCTGGTTAACAGTTAAGTCCCAGTGTTAGCAAAACATATCATACCTTCCCAACAGAAGCCTTTCAGAGCCATTCTGCTGCCCTCCTCTGCTAGCACAGCACCTTCAGGTTCTGCTGTGGAAGAGTAATGGGAAAATAAAAGCTGCCCAGAAGGCATCACTCACCTGATGGCCACATGCTCACGATAATCCAGGTCATAATTTTGTAGGGAGTCAGCACAGGATTCCCGCAAGACTCCTTGTTGCTGCAGGCGTGATGGCACGGTGAACTGGTGCACAGAGGCATTGGGCTGCGCAGTCGTGTGGTACGGAGGAGGAATGCTGTTACTGGTCTCACTGCGATAGTCACTGTCTCGATCGTCCACAGCACTGTCAGCATCTTCAAAGGCTACAATACAGAAGTAGTTAAGGGCAGGGCTATTTAAAGTCACTTCACTGGGACAGTGAAGCTGATTTACTTTTTAAAAAGCTACCAAAAGGGTCCACATCTGCAAAGGATGGACATCCACCTGGTAGCTGGTTATAAAGTCTGGGTTCCTCAGTATGCACCAAGGAACTCCAGCAATTGCCTCCTCACCTTCCTTTTCCACTTCCTATTATAGGAGTTCTCTCTTTAGTCTTTGCTAATAGGCAGATCAAAACATTTTTTTATATATAAAAAACAGAGCAGGAAAAATAAAACAAATCAAAAACAACAACTCAACATCAAAACTTAAAGGTTCTTTACTACTGCCAAAATGAACTTCTAGATGCTGGGTAAAAATATTTCCTTATGGAAAGGAGCTCTTTCTTGGAAACTTTTATTCATTTTAGCTGCAATGCCTTCTCTCCTCTCAGCAGCCTTAACCACTGCTCTAGTGTTTTGGATTTTTCATTTAAAACATGTGGGTTTTTTTTGTAAAGGTCTTAATTTAAGTTAAGAGAAACTAATGAAAAACCAGGAAATTCAAGGCAGTCAGCATGGAAATCAGGACTGGGAGAGCAGCCTCGCCTATATACAATTACTAGCTCTTACAGGGAAAAAATGCCGCAATTAACACACCCAGGTACGTTAGCCTGTAAAATTTAGTAGCGAACACTAATGATAACCTTCACAAAGGAAAAAGCTCCCTTCCCATGAATCCCTCTCTCTGGAGAGGCACTTTGCTTGCTAACCCTTCAGAAAAAGAGAACAGAGGAAAGGGTTCAAAAATACAACACTGGTCTATGGCTGTGTTTGGCTGTGCAGAATGCAAGGTTATCTTTGCAAGCTCAAAATGAAATTTGCACACGCATCCCCGTACATCAGTGGAGTGTACCATTAACATGCTTGAAACAAAGGAAAACAAAAAAATAGCCATTATTCATCCTATCCGCCGCCACCAGCCTGTTTAAAAAGGACAATCAAATTCATGCCCCCTCTGGTACATTATTCAATGGTCTATGGCCTACACAGCCATTCACCCTGAGGCTGAGCAATGAAGTGAGAGTGCTGTTTTTGTGCCAGATCCTTTAAAAAAAAAAAAAAAAAAAAAAAATTTACACTGCTGCAAACAGCATGCACAGTCAGGGAATGCCTTTTTTCTTCCAGTGGTGATTTCCACCCCACTAATTCAATTTCCATTTTGTTTCATCCGAGGTAAAGTGCATTCTTAGTGATGTTTTCTGTTCCTTCCCACCTGAGTCAGGTTACCTCAATGTCCTGAAGTGGATGGAAAAGTAGAAAACAACCCCAGTAGAAAACATGCCTGCAATCTATAAACTGCTTGAAAAAGCCTGGATCTACCCTCTTTAACTACAGTCAATTCAATTTGATTGTCCGCACTGAAAACAGAGATAAGCCTCCTGCTTTTTAGTAGCCTAAATGCTGCGTAGTTCTTGTCAGTCTCTAGGCAATTGAATAAAAATGAAGAGCAATCATATACTGCTTTTTCAGCTTTATTAAAAGTGCAACGTCCATCAATTTTAATACAGTTCAGTGTTTAGAAGATATGCTGAAGAAATGGTACACAAAAAGGATTTGAAATGCCAAATCCCTTTGAGAAGCATCACATGCCCACTCTGTGGAGCAAGAAGTGATGTACTGGTAGACCACAAGGCACACAACACCCTCCGAAGGATAATGAGCTATTAGTTAGATGCTTCTCATTGTTGAACACTTGAGCCATCACTGTCTAACGTACAGTAATTACTTTTGTAAAGTAATTACAGAAAGTATACAAAAATAATTATTTTTGTAGCAAATACAAATCTGCAGAACTATTATCTGCATCAAAACAATAGTAAATCCAGTAACTCACTAACACTGGGCCAAACTTACTACCAAGATGTGGTAAGACTCGCGTGATCAAGGTCATCATGTAGACCAGCAGGAAGCAAAGCACAGCTTCTCTGGATGAAGAACTCAGACCAGCTGATGGCTCAGGGATTTCCAAATTCCCCGACCAGACAGTAGCAAAAGTACTATCTGGACTTATTATCCAGTCATCACATCCCACCTCTGTACTACTGAGCCCCATTAACCAATTGTCTCACCAGTTTTCTCCACAGAGCTTGGAAACAGTCAGTAGAAGCCCACAGCACTGATGAATGCAGCCAACTGCTGCTGGAGGCAATCCCCTAACCCTAACCCATGGCCTCACGTTCCTGCCTGTTTTCTGCTGGCTCTAGCACCCTGTCCCTAAGCAGGGAGCAGGGTCAGAGACCATCCTATGCCAAAACCCTTTTGGATTGTGGGTGGGTTTCCAGCCTAAGCCAGGTTCTTGACCCAATTCTCCCAGGAACAGCACAAGGAAAATGGCAGGGTATCCTGACCATTTGGCAGCTGATGACCATTTGGCAGCAGGATGACCACTTTCTGCAGGAGCTAATGCTCACATCACTTTGAAGTGACTATAAGGCCACAGTTTCAGTCCTGCTTAATGCATTTCAGTGGCTGCCAACAACCAGCCAAGCACCAGCTAACCTTCTACTACCCACCTAAATACGACAAGAACATCACGGCAGGTAAAATTCTCCACTCCACTGGGGCACTGTCTCTGGCTGATCTTTCTGCTCTTTTTTTTACAGAAAAGGCAATATACATCGTGTCTCAAAAGATTTTCCCTATGAACCACAGTATCTCTAAGCAACATCTAAAAATAGATGTCAAATGTTAATCAAACATTTGCAGCATGTATGATTATTAAAGTTGGCACCAGAATTTCTCCCAGTTCTTACTGGTGTATAGCATGAGGAAGTCTCTTTGAGGTCCTCACACATAATGTCTCCCTGAAGACAAGTTTAAAGGATGCAAGGCTCCAGCTACCACACCAGCAATGAGGCAGGAACACATGGTTTCTCTTATGTATGTCCCATGCACCTGCAGTATCTATAGCTATTAGTATCAGGCAGAAATCCTTAGCAAGAACTGATTCATAAGTAAGGGCCAACACCAGAAACTTAGCCACACTGAACTGACCTACCTTATGAGCACTCTCACTTTATTTAATGGAAACGTTCACAAATGAAGGCATTGCTTAGCATGATTAAGAGCACCAAAACCTGGCCCATATGTGGCTTACAGCATACATTATCCCTGCAAGAAAGTATGTTGCAAAGTGTCTGTACATGGTGCCAATCCCATTCGTTAACATATTTGACACTTCAATTTTATTAAACACGAGTCTGACAAGAACTTGCAGAAGCAGGTTTACATATACCATATCCCTTCAAAAGGAGGAGGCAAGGGTAAGAAAACTGGACCTTACAACCCACGTTTCAGCAAAATATCCATCACAACACACATGGTGTGACATTGTCTTCTTCAAATAGATGGTACACCAAGCCAAAAGGACAGCTGTAACTTGACCTCAGTCTCTGAAGATCAGTTAATTCATAACAAGACAGGTAACAACAAACTCCACAAAGTTAGTAATTGTTTTATCCCGCTTTGAGAAATTTCACACATACGGAAAAGCTTCCAAGGGATGAAAACAGATTCATTATCACTGGACCCACTGTCTAGAGAGTGGGGGGTAAGGCTGAATGGCAGGGCAAGGAGCATGCTGTTCATGTTTAGTAACTGAATATTCATGCATATAGGCAGCGTAAGAAGAAAACCTATTGTATAGTCACATCACAGAGTAGGATTTTACAGAGTGGGGAAAACAAGGAAAGGAGATGTGTTCAGAGAACCCTCTTCTCCAACACAAGCTGCTTCCTGGAAACCTCCTCATTCCTCTCCTGCCTCCAGAAATTATACCACTGCTGCAGGGCAGAACACATATAGCTTTAATATACTGATACCAAAACCACTTTGAGCAGTCGTGTCACGCCAGCTCTACTAGTCACAATTAACCTCACAACTTTCTTTATATCAAGCTTCAGGACAGGAAAGAAAGGTAACAGCAAAATTATTCCAGGTTGCTAGAGGGATGCACTTTCACAGCTTCTTAAGGTCCCGAAGTGCAGCCCAAGTTACTCTCAAAAAGCTGCATTCAGCTTAAATTTCTAGCGGTGATGCGTCATCAGCCACTGAGAGCTGGGATCCAATTCCCAAACTTAGAAATGCTTCACAAGCTTGAGTAAAAACCTGAATAAAAGCAGTAAATGCACCACGCTCAGGTACTCAGGAAGAAGGATGTTCATGCCAGGTTCTGTATCCCAAAACCCCACTTTTTCTCCAAAATAAGCCACTAAACTTCTCCCAAATTTTGTTTATTTTTATAGGAACAAGGTAAAAGAGAAGAAAGCATACTAAATGAATACATGACTTTCGGTCCAAGTCCAGAACAGACCTGTCAGCTCCACACTAGGGCATTTGCAACTCACCTTCCTCACTCTGCATCCATTTAAATTGCTTTTATAAAAGCTTCTTACAACTTCTTTCCTTAATCAAGTCTCAGATTGTCTCCATTGTCTACTACATCAGTCACTTCTGACAACCAGGCAGCCGTTCTGAAATCTTGTAATTACAATGCATGGAAGTTTAAAGAGCACTACTGAAGTAACTGGGGAGGGTGAGGGGGTTGTCACAGAAGGACACCGGGGCATTTTTCTGAATCTCGTCTATAGGTCTCCATACTAAAAACACAGATTTTCAGTAATGATTTAAGTGCAACTTTGCAGGTTATTAGTTCACCCTATTGCCTTCAACACTTAAAATTCATTTCAGATCTGGATAATTTTCAGACAGCTAGCTTGCTATATTCAGACTTCACACTGAGGGCTTTCATAACCTTGTTTTTCCCACTTAAGAACAGTTTCTGCAGCTGAAACAGTCGATAGTCAAGAACTGGACTGACAGATTGAAGTGTAAAGCATGTCTTGAATATTTACCCTACTTCTTTATGTCTATGCTTTTCTTAAAATTAAACCAGGTCAGCAGCACAAGACGTCCCTTTGCCAAAATGCCCTCTGTCCAACCAGCATGGCTCTCGACTGCAGCACTTTTCTTGCAAGAAGCTCCTGCTAGGAGAAAGTCTTCCAGGTACCATCATGCTGTTTCTGCCACTTCCTTTCCAGTTGCTGTTGCAAATTGACAGCTGTATTTTTCATGACAGTGCCAAGCTAATGGACTTGGCTTGTAACCATCATCAATGCTGACCCAAACCTCCCTAAAAGGATGCTAACATGGTTTCAAAGAGGACAGCACAGCGAGGATGAGGAGGAAGGAGGAACAGAGATGGAGGAAATACAAGGCTTTTTAAAAGAAAAAATACAATAATAAAACACACACCAACACCCCAGAGAAACAGGTGACATACTCCGTACACAACTCCCCTAAATCTCTGAAAGACCAGCGTCTAAGCATTCCCATTTCCCCCAAGAACAAAATTGGTGAAAAAAAGTTTAGTTAATGCTCACTTATGACACTTCTGAGAATAACCCCACACAATTGAGACATCCAACAATGACAACATTAGGAAGCCATTCAACATTGTAGATACCTGAAGTACTTCTGGATTGATCACAGACAAGAGAACAAGGAGGACAAGACATGTTGTGGAAGAAGAAAGAGGGAAGTCATGGGTAGAAGGAAGACTTTAAAATGCAGAACAAATCCGTGATTTTTCCTTACTTAGCTGTTTACAGATTAGAGCGAAAGAAAAAAAAATATAATTAGTGAAATACGCTGTAACATTAGCTGAACACCTTATTTAAATTACTTGTCTGTAGTAGATTGCCCTCTCCAAATTCCATTATGTCAAAAACAGAAAGCCATCAGGCAGAATCACCTCCCTGCTGGCAGCAGCTGCAGTCATCACTCTTTGCATGCTCCCCTCAGCAACAGACTCGCTCTTTGTTTTGACACAGGGAGCAGACAACTTCATTTTAAGACTGAAATACCAATCCTTGCAGGTCCTACAGGCAGTAGAAGCCATGCACCATAGCTTAAGCAGATGCTTTGCCTGTTGCAACCTGTGGTAATTCCAGAAAGGAAAGATGCTTCATGCATGTTTTCTGGGCAAATTAACAAAAACCTTGAGTTGTGGGACCTCTGCAAAACTCCTGCACCCGAAGACTCCTTGGTGTGATGAGTCAGTTCTACAGATCACTGACAGGTGTGGTATCTAAGTTTTACCTTTCCAAGGCTGGTGAGCACTTGTTAATGAAAAGCCATACCACTTTTGCCATGACTTTGTCTCACTCACTGAGCTCTAACATGCTACAGTACTGAGCTCAAACATGCTGCCCTCCTGTCTCACTGGTGCCTGCCAGCCGTTTCCACTTTCAGATTTGCTCCTATCTGCAGTCTTTGGAATTTCTGTGATCACTTCCAACGTTTCTTCACATCTTACTAAAACAGTCACTTCTGATTCCCTTGTGTTTTTCGGTTACTTCAAACATGGCCTTAGGCTTCATGTGTATGAAGATCAACACAAAAATGTGTACAAGCAGAAACCAGAATCATTTTCACAGGAAAAGAGGAATATTCCAATTCTGCTGTCTTCTCCTCAAATCCCAATAAAAAGCTCAAGCAGTTCAGCCAAAACAAAACTGAACAGTGGGGGGAAAAAAAAGAATGGACAGCCATCCACACAAACATGGAGATTCAGTGAAAGTGAAAGAAAATACAACAGAATAGATTTTCTATATGCATGAATATTCTCACTTTCCTCATACTGGAGCATGCTGCATCATTATAGGATCAGGAAACTTGCAATAAGTTAAACTGTTACGTACTCAGCTGCTCTCCCCATCCGAAATAACTCCAGTTGCCTGCATGTAACACAAATGGCAGCAAAGAATAGGAATGGAAAAAGAAAGCTTAGAAAAGCAAACCACAAGCAAACTTTTCATGTATTTAAAATGCTTTACAGATTGTGAGCTTGAAACCAGTATTTTTTTCTTTATAAGCACAACATTAAGCTCATTTTTGGATTTACTGTTCACTGACCAGTGTGTTTGTAAGACATTGTAAAAATTAAGACCACTGTAAACTCTATGGATTACTAAGAAAACATGCATTTAGTAACACAAATAGACAAAACATTTATCAACACACTGTTCAGCATAAGCAGTTAAACACCATCGCTCCTAGTACACAAATTATCATGACTACAGACAAAACGTCCCCGAAAGCAGAGTCCAGGTAAGAGCCATACCTGAATTCTAGTCTTCACAGTACAAGTCAAGTAGCAAAAGTTGTTTCAGGTTTCAGCTTGTGCCCCTTTTCCAGAACAATGTTACCTGAGCCCTGAAAGCACCGTACCAGTAATAATAGCATGAACTACCTGTGTGCGTGTACATCACCATCAGGGAAGAGTGTTTTCTTAGCTATGTACACTCACTGGTGCAAAACCTACAGCCCTCACAGCACCTTATGGATGCAAACAATCACACATCAACTCTGGAACAGTCAGCAGATCTCTCCACGTTAAAATCAAAGGGTGACAGCAAATTCACACTAAAGTTTAACATAAGCTGGTAAAACAACCAAGTTATGGCTTTTCAATATCCATGTTGTCATCACAGGGTGACACGTCAGGACGATGGTGGCAAACCAACAAACCTCTATGTATACCGACCCCTCAAAGCAATTTGGCAGCATGCACACAACTTGCAGCTCCACAGAAAGGTCTCAGAAGATGGTGCGTAAAAAGGAACATTTACCAAAGTGTTGATATGTAAGAAGGGTAATAAATAAATACAAATCCTTCACCCGCAGGCAGCACAAACTTAGAATGGGCTATTTTTTGCTTTACTGGTGAAATTGCAAAACATAGTTTTGAAAAAAATACCTCTTTGCCCTAAAAAAGAAATCAGCACCAGACTAGCACTTAATTTAATAAGCAATGACTGGTCCTGATGAGTAACTTGGCTTTTCAAGGGTTTAGTCCACCTGCACAAGCACCACAGCAGAACTCTGCTGCTACTTCAACAGGGAAAGAAAAGCTGGACAACTAACTAAAAAAAGAGAAACAGGAGCAGAAGCAGACTGTCCCAGGAGGGAAAAAAAAAAAAAAAAAAAAAAAAAAAAAAAAAAAAA
>NC_048926.1:10150433-10173619 GCF_011077185.1 Oxyura jamaicensis | reverse complement strand
AAAAAAAAAAAAAAAAAAAAAAAAAAAAAAAAAAAGCCAGGATTTAATCTTCTCTCTCTCTCTTTGTGTGGGGACAAATGGTGATTCAGAGATACAACCAGATTGTTCCTTTCTTCTCAGACACAAGAAGTCAACAAAACAATGCAGTTCCTGAGATACATCCCAGTACTTGCATGGTCCCTGGACTCCAGGCTCTTGCACACGAGTGGGGCAGTTTGCACAGGCACAGCCTAAGCTCAAGTTGAAGCGGTACTTCTATTATCTGGGGAAAGGAGCTTCAAAGGCAGGCCATTCCTGTCCAACTTCTGCAAGAGCAGCTAGAGCAAAGGAAGTGACACGTTTATGTTTGCTTTGGTCATTAAACTAAGCAGCTCTGACCAAACATGTGCAGGGAACAGATTCAGTGATAGTTCTACCCAGTTGATTCAGAATGAACCACAAGTAAAACTGGCTTTATGTTGAATATTTGCAATTTATGGAGTATAAAAGGGTTTTTCCTCTCCTGTCTACAAGAAAAAAATGCAAACTTTTTTTTTTTTTTTTTCTCATTTAGAGAGCATAACAAGGGAGAAAAAGCAAAGTCTACAGAGTAGAGCACTAGCAGACTATAATCTGAGGCATCACAAATGCTGCTGTGGACCACAGAAGCAACAAGTGCAACAAGCCACCACTCGGACAACTCATCTGAGCCTGACGCACGCTGACAGCATGGAGATGTACCCAGACACATCAGAAGCCTGCCAGGATCCACCAGACAGTGTTTACATAACCCTGACCACACAGCTATCATCTCAGACTGGTTTTTACCACAACAAAAATCCACAGATTGCCTAATGATCAGTTTTGACAGAGGCCTGAGTCTTTTCCAGGGGAAAAATAAGAGGAGAAAGAACACACAGCCAAGCTGGCAAAGAAAAAAGAAGTAGAGAGATATGATTTAGTAGCTTAGTGGGTAGTACTGGTGATCGGAAGACGGTTGGACTAGATGATCTTGTAGGTCCTTTCCAACCTTGTGTTTCTATGATTCTTGCTTCATGTGCTTTAGAACAGATGGGATGGGGAAGCAAGAGGAAGAAAGAGTTCAGCAGCAAGAGGCAGCAAGAGCAGGAGCGTCAGAGAAGGCATAGGGAGAGGGATGATGAGCAAGAACAAGTAGTAGATGGAGCTCTGCACTGAGCTTTAATTTGCTGTCATTAATAGTTCATGTGAAGGACGATGACTTCCTATTAATATGTAAGTCAGATAATGGTGTAACTTTTTCTCATTCCTGAACAGCTAGCCGAAGCCAATAGCACATGGGAGAACAACTTCAGCATCTTCTGCCATCAAAAAGTTCCTATCTCAGGTAAGCAGCAGGAGTCAAAGGAAGCCAGCGTTCAAACATTTGCAGCCTAGATTACTTCTTAAGATCCAGAAAAACTCTGCAGCAGCACAACATTATTGCACTCAGACTACATGATACCAAAACTTATTTCATAAAGCACAAATAAATGCACATGTAACATCCCAAAGCAACTGGGGAAAAAAACATCAGAAGATAACACATATTTCCCAAACCAGCATATAGATTGGAATACTACAGCAGAAGTGGAGCTTACCTGTCCTGCAGCTTTTTCCAGAGATGAAAATCCTAGACTGACAGCCTCACTCCCTCAGGACAAAACACTGTACATCTGTACAGAATTAACAAGTTTGAAGGTAACACAAATCCTGATTCCTGAAACCAGCTCCAACCATTCCTAGTCCTTGTTGCATTAACAGCAACTGTCTAGGTGGCTGGCACAACAGCATTCACAGTTGCAAAATACAACAAGGAGAAAACCACTAAGCACTGAAAACATGTCCCAGAGATGAGGTCTGTCCTTGGAGGAGAAATATTACCATCTGCCATAGAAGAAAGTCTTCAAAGTGACAGTGATGTTCCTGAGCCAGCTACTTACCTCTCTACCTTACCAAGTTCTTCACGTACAGTATAAACATTCTCCAGACAAAAGCAGATTAGAGACTATTATTTCAATGCGTAAGATGTAGCAGCTGATGGCAAGTAGGGTAGCAGAGAGAGAAGAGCAGCTTCCTTTAGAAACCAGCTCCCTACCTTCCAAGTGTTCTCATGTTGAGAAGTTGGGTCATGCTACGGCTAGAGACTACCTAGAAAGACAACACCGCAGGAGCAAGGAGAAAGAGATGCACCAAGAGAGGCTAGGGGATTTTCCCAGCCAGCATCTCAAAACTCCAGTTTTGTTTGTTTTTACTAACACCCACTTCACTTCAGCGTCTAACATTTTGGATAAAAGATGAATTTATTAAAGATTCAACACATATGCCGCTTCATTTAAGATTCAGGAGCTAACAGTATATATCTCAGTCCTTCAGCATAATCACAGAAGACCTGGGTTGACAGTCTTGATATTTTGAAGGTTAATGAAAACAGAATTTCTTTTTAGCCTTTTCAAGTTGTTTTCATGCTTCGTAGAAAAAATATATATGAATAACCTCATTTTGTGAAGAAAAAAAGGACCTTCCAGATCACCTTTGGGAACAGATTTAAGCCTGTCCAAATCTGAACTGAAAACACCAAGAAGTCCAGGCAAGCAGAAAATGGAAAGCTGCAATTCTAAAAGCATAGAGCAACAAAACATATTAACACTAGAATACACAACACTGACAAACCAGACTAGTTACTCTGTGTGCTCTTAAACACCAACACTGCATGTCTCAGTTATCACATTATTTTGTATTCACAAGATTCAGTATTCAAAAATGAGGTTTCATATAAACCTCCAATTAAGGACTAAGCGATGCCAGCAGCCTGGTGCCTTGGATGCTACAACATTCCTGTCATTAACACATTTTATAAAATACATTTAAATTCCCACAATTAGCTGAACAGAACATATGCTCGCTCTGTGCCTCAATTATGCAACTATTCAAGGAGGAACTACTCCTCCCTACTTCACACTGTCAAGCCTGGATCAGCAGGGACACTGCAGAAAAGCAGAATATTCCAAGTTTTTAATGCAGTCTAATTTGATTTCCTGCATGCCACTTTGTTTCACAGCTGTTTACAAGTGTCTAAGAGTGGCTGGGCTGTACCACACAATATACACAGATCGTAGAGTCTATAGAAATGTACTTAATTCCAGTACTTGATATACACCCCAAATTACACACGTACCTGTTTAACGAATAAGGTTCTAAAATATAAAATAACCATTAAACAGCAAGTTAGAGCCAAGTCAGGTTTTCAGTAACCAGAATTACTGAGAGGGTTTTATACCAATCATCACCTTTTCCAGTTCAGTTTTGGAACACCACAAATGAGGGAGGAGACCTTTGCACAAAAGGAGATGAAAAAGCACAGGAGGGAGATGAGCTAGCAGTTGGCTAGCTCATCTCAAGGACAAGCACTACAGTACCACAGCTGCTCAGACTTTAGCTGACCACACTTTACTGCAGTTTAGCACACCGTTTATACTGAAATTTTGGAGTATATTAATTTCACTAAATGAAATGGCCTTTATGGACAGCTTTATCGTAGCTAAACAAAATCAGACAGAGATGAGAATTTAAGCAGGGCTTGGACACCCTTGATGACGTGATGGTTATCCACAAAGTTATTACAAGCTTGTGCAACACATTAATAAGCACAGACAAAAGAATCACACAGAGTGAATTTTAGCTACAATGGAAAACCTGTAGTATTTCTACCACTGCACTAATACCTAACAGATCTGCCATGTCTTTTCAGTTTCTGGGCTACCGAGTCACACAGACTATTTTGCTAAGAAATATATTAACCAAAGAAACAACGAAAGGTTTATACACTCCTCCTTGAGAAACAAGTTTAGAATACAGTTGATCATCTAGCATTACCTATGTGCGTAAAGCAAAGACTAATATAACGTTGCACAGCAGCAGAGAAAATAATACGTGGTGCCTTTTTTCTTCTTCAAGATTTTCAATCTTGACTTTCTGTACAAGACTCGTTGCTCAAGGACACATTCAAGGACACATTTAGGGCTTGCGTATAAAGCTGAGCTATAATTTTGTATCAGTTTAGTATCATTAAATTTAGAAAACAAGTGGTTATAAATTTCAGATTAATTTTCTGTTATTGCTATGACACTAAAGGATGACTAATGACATTTCAGAATCCATTAAAAAATCCCAGCAGGAAAAAAAAGAAGCATTCATGAAAAGCACTAAACAAATTATGAAACCTATGTGATTAACTGAGCATTTACTTTTTTGATCACTGCTTATAAAGAAACATGTCACTATTAGCAGTGTTCAGCATTTCAGGAGGAGGTTTGAGGCTTATTTAAATGTTCCAACATTTCAGGAAGAGTTGGGGCTTATTTAAAAGCCAAAGCTTCACTTCCTTGTCAAAACCTTTCAGAACACAGCACGTACTCTAGGAAAACAACTACCTAAGTATATCTGCAGGATCAGCAGCAAAGCCACAGATCTGCTCTCCTCCAGAGTTCAGAAGTAGGTCAAACTTTGTTACCGTACAGCCTTCTAATATAGCCAGTATTTTTAACCTTCATTTGCTGAATACTTTTCCTTAGACACATTCAATCCCGAAGTAGCAGCTTTAGCCTAAATATGCAGGCAGACATTTTAGAGCAAGACCTCGAATCTGCTTTCCTTTGAGCACACCTATCACTCTTCCACAGCCAGACCAGGCACTGAGAGAGAACTGCAAAGCCACAAGAAAATTAGTCTCCCAGATGGGATTTATCCTAAACAATGAGGAACAGGAGCTGTCAGTCACCCAGAAGCAGAGAGGCCAGGGAATGCTGTTTTCCCAGCCTATCAGCTAAATCATCGCACCACAGCTCATACAATGGTTTCACTTGTACAGACGAGAGTTTTTCTTCGCCTAGCTTAATTTGAAAGGTCATTGATGTGTCCCGTTTTGAATTTCACTGACCATTTTTTGAGGATTGTTGTAAGGCTTACTGCTTGCACTGCAGCCGGTGGTTTTACTAGCAATCCAGAACACCTTCTCAATGACCGCAGCAGGATCTTCAGTGTCACCTGCCCATGAGAAGACTAAAATGGTCACTGACCTCTTCAGTACTCCTCCCAAATGAGCCTTGTCTAGAGATGCTATGGGTAGCTGCAAACCTTTGTTGTTTCTAAATGCAGAAGCAGGCTAGTAACTTCAGAAAAAAAGAAAAAAAACAACCTTGCAAAAATACAGATGTTCAGCATATATATCTACAACAAGGAGAGCAGTATTTCCCAGCAACTGCAGCAAACTATGCTGCCTGCCACTATAACACTACAGATCATGCACCTCTGTGAACAATTTAAATGGTTAAGGCATGCCTTGTTTAAAAGCATTTTGATACTGCCTAGCCTTGATAGCCTGGTATAGATTTTTTTTTTTTATTGTATTGTTACTTGCTAGGAAAAAATCTCTTACTGGAACATCAGTTCATCACATTCACTGCCACAGGGTCGGTTTGACCAGTTGAACACTGGTGGATAGCAGCCAACATATGCTCTGATTAGAATAAACCATAGGATTCAACACCAGCTCAAGACGATATGCTTGAATGAGTGCACACGTAAGCTTGAATGGCTATTGATTTCACTCTGTGAAAACAAGCTGCAACACATTTCCTGCCAACACAGGTCTTTAAGCAAGAGCTCTACCCAGCTGCCTTGCATCCACAGCCTGCCCCAGCCTGTGAACTCAGTGCCACCCCCTCTGCCAGAACTGTACCGCCCGTGCTGCTGAAATCCTACCAGTAGGTATTGATAGCTCTAACTCAATGGCACTTTAATGGCCACTGATGGCAGAAGATGCTAGCATCCACAGTACTGCACCCTAAACACAAGGTAAAAATCAGTGTGGGTGTGTTGGGCTAGCTGAAGAGCAGGGGCAAGGCAGAGAGAAGTATTTTTTTTATTATTATTTTAAAGCATTTTTAGCAGACAAAGCTCCTCACTCACCAGTGCTATGGAAAGCACTGTTATCTCAGCATTAAAGCCAGTTCATGCAGAGGAATGTTTAGGCTTCGTGATGCATCAGTGGAAACTGAGCTCCTAAAAAGAGAACTAGTGGACATCAGCTACAAAAACTCTCAAAATGAGCCTTTGGTGCTTTTAAAACAGAATTAATTATGAAGACAGTAGCAGAAATTTGCCTCACACATTTTGCAGGAATAGACTTCTTTTAAACTTAGTGGGAAAGAAGGGTCAGCACAACACATTGATTTGGTCTCAAACGACACCCTATACTGTGTATAAAACATTTTGTCAGCTTTTTAGTTGTTAAAATGCTGCTTATGCATCAACAACAAAGCTGTAAGATTTTTTTTTTTTCCTGCATGCACACACACTCATTCCAGATTGTATTTAGGGTTCCTTTTTATTCTCCCGGACTAGATGCCGTCTTGTTCATTTCTCTCTGATCTGCTGGCAGATCAAGGACAGGCTAGGTCTGGCTGTTTTTTGCTGACATGACTGTGAATCAGAGCAGTTACTTCTTTTCTTGTTGCATCAACTCACAATCCAGAGACAGAGAACAAATTTACCTCTTCTGAGAAGAAAAAAAAAAAAAAAGGTAAAAAGAAAAACCACAGCCATGGTAGATGGGCATTTTACAGAGCAAAAGACACACAAGACAGAACTACAGTGTGCTATGGTCTATCAGGGCCTAACTGTGAAAAGAGCAACAGCGCAGGCTCCAGGAAACAAGACAAGTATATGCTTTATCCTCCCTTCTCTGCATTCTCAGAAAGATTATCAGACAAAGATAACAGGACAGGCATAACTGGTTGATTTAGGAGCAGTTAAGATTATCTTCTCTGAGCATTGTACTGAAGAAAACAGCTCTCCACCAGTTTTGTAAACTCCCTGAAAAAAGGTACAGGGCAGTATTTACAGTAAGTGATATTAACCAAGACAGTCAGATATTCTCCCCAATGATAGCGAGTACCTTTCTCATCCTCATTTGTACTGCCATCTGCTCCAAATCAGAGATGCACTTAAAATACTGACAGAGTAACTCACTTATGAATTATAATGACCTTTTACATTGCCAGAAATGATCTTGAGCATTCAAGGAAAATAAATCTATACCGACAACAGTAAATAACTCGAGTCATTAAGCTCTAAGTAGTCAAATAACATTTTTTCAATGCTTTATTTACAGTGAATTTCCAGACAGTAAGAATTTGCTTTCTTTTTAATTCACATTCAATTTCAGCTTGTGGGTGAAATCCAATATGAGGATGCTGCAGTTATCCAACAACAAGGTATCAGGAAATTAAGAACTACGGTTCTGGAATTACAAAATCCACCGGCACTATAGCGCCTTGCTTATTGCTTGATTGGTAGCATGTGATCTTGCTGGATCAGAAGAAACGTACAGAGGAGCATAGAATTTGAGAAGTAAAAACAAAATGACCAAGTATAATGAAGGAAGAGGCAGGAAGTGCCTGGATCAGTTAGACAGACATGTACAATAACAGAGCTACATGCTTCTTTTAAGAACAGGTAATGCAGGATTGGGTTTCTTACATCAGTAATGATGAGTCTGACTTTTCCAGGGACAAAGCAGCATTCAAGAATGAAACTGGCAGCTCCATTATCTTTGGAATAATTAGAGCACTTAATCTGGACTGAGATTTCCTGTGGCACCATGCCAAGGAAGCAGCTGATGAATGAACAGAAGTGAGAACCCATCCCCACAGATCAGTTGTTGGGTTTTAGACATGGCCTCCCTATCTTCTCTCGCACACCACCCCATCCCTCTCTCCCCCTCTCTACTGCCAGTGCAACACAAGATGTTGTGCCAAGGCAGAAGAACATAAGGAAATAATTGTGAGAGAAGGTGGTTTGAGAAGTGGACAGATATGTATAAAGAGCACAGGCACAGAACAGGGCAAAACTGTAATCTAATATCTAATTCTAACACATAAGGGCAAGTATTTCCACATCTATTGAATCTGACCCTTCCTGCTAGGGTAGGATTTTCTCTAGCTAGAACAAAGAAGTCAGAGGAGCCTTCCGACAGCTACAGGAAGGCAAATCACAACACCAGTGGCACATGCAGCTGCTCTCCATGAACAATAATGCAGTTCCATCAAGGAACACAGGTTAACTGGGAAAGAGAAGAGCCCTTCAGGTCCCATTTCCAACAAGTCAGGCCAGGACTGACCCACACTTCTGCCAAGTTAGACCAGATATAAAGTTACTTCTTGAAATGCAAGCTATGCTATTGCTCTCTGGTGCATAAGGTGGGGGGAGGGTTGTGGTCATGGTTTTCGTTGTGTTGGTTTGCCTTTTTTTTTTTTTTTTTATTAAAGTACTGGGAAAGGAGGGACAAAGTCTCATGGGGCAAAAATTACTCATACTCAGGGTTTTTGTACCTTCTAGATACCTAGTTCTGTTGTCCAGATGATCATGTCCTGTTCCCAGCAGCAACCAGATCAGAGCTAGCACATCATGATAGGAAATCAGATGAGTCTTACAAATGTTCCTGGGGATATTTTTATTATATCTAAAAATATATCTATCAATTATTTACCCACATGTTAAGAAAGAACATTCTGTGCTCGAAGTGTTTTAGGTTCAGGAAGGACACCCACTCTGTTCCTATGTAAAAGGGGGTTGAGCGCCTGCGTCATATGCAAAGGTCGGGTCAGCTTTCAATACAGAGGCACAGTCAATGCATCTTGTTTGAATTCTTGAGTTCCAAAGGACTATGCAACATTCAGGCAAGCTTACAGTTCTTATGCAGAGAATAATTAATGGTAAGTTCATTTTCCCAAAGTACTTCTACATCAAAACGACTATTTCATATTTGGCCATGTAAACAATTATATATTCAGAGATGCCGGACTCGCAGAGGCAGTAAATAAGCAGAAGAACATGCAGTGCCACAAGCTTTATTGAATTACTGGAAAATTCTTTAATACATTAGCCACATACTGCTATTAAATATTTAATATTGGAATTCTAATGACTGTTTTAATCCCATGAATGATTAAATTATGTGAAATTCATTGTTCTAATCAAGGGTCTTCAATTAATTGTTATAAAAGGTCACTTTTTAGCAAGACACAGGCTGTTAACAGGCAACACAGAAAGGTCAGCTGTAGTTCTACAGTATTATGTCTGTTTGGAAGAGCAGAGCTGGTCCTCTAGAGAAAACACCCGCTTCGAGAGCTTGAGGATGTAAAAGCACCATGCTGTGGGAATAGGTGCAGCTATTTTCCCTACATGGAAGTATTCCTCCCAATTTACCAAGGCTTCACAATATTTAGAGCAGTCAATCAGACCAGCCTCTCTCACACAAAAACGAAGTCCAAGGCACACAGCCAGGAAAGTCATTTCAGCAAATACATTCATTACTTGGACATTTTATATCAGACTGTTTTTCTATGACCTTCTGACACTTAAGAGTTCTGTATACTACGCTAGTATGATTTTGTCAAGTATTACACTTTCTCCAATATTTCTTATTTGTAGGCCTTACAAAACATTGTACCCTCCCACATATGAATTTATCTAAGAAGTGTGTTATTCTGTATTTATATTCTTAAAAAAAAAAATACATTGGTGTTACCTAGGTTGTCAAAGCTGGAATACTTTCATATAGCCTTGTACATTTTCCAGCTACAGAACACCTTCAGATTTCCTAGGCGATTGATAACGTCCATGTTTTCTTCAATATATTTTTAAGGTAATGTAATAAAAGCACACAGATAAATTAGTTTTACTCACAAAAAAAAAAAAAAGTAATTAACATTTCCTAATGTTAACAGCTTCATAGAAGCCTAATGGGTAAACAGCCTGCAAAGTATAATAAGCAAGTCTTATAAGATTTTAAGTAGAGGATAGAAGATTTGTTTAAATTATGAACCTTGAATTTTATTAATGTTGCTATCAAAAGTAGATAAGACATTCATAAGAGACATCATTGAGCTTTCATGTACTATATGTTAAAAGCAGTGCTTCAGAAATCTAATTTTGCGGACCATCAGATACAGTTTGTACTATGCTATTTTCCCATCCATGTTTTCAGAAGCATAAAAAACGCAAGACGAGATGAGCAGAAATTAGTAAAATATTTATCATTCACCATCACAGCATTTAAAAGTAATATCAAGTACACAAACCTCAGATGCATTTTAACAGGCTACTGGCAGGGCTTCCAACTCCATTTATTCTTCTCCTCTTAAGACTTCAAAGTCATAAAAATAATTTTCAACACATGATGTTTAAAGAGAACACAACCTGTCTCGGCTATATCAAGAAAATTCAGCAATCAATTTTCTTATTTGCGTTGGTATTGAAGGAGTCTGAAAATCTAGGTGACTTTGAGCACATTGTTTTCCTAACACATGAGGACATACAAACATGTTAGTGACTCAATACCTGTTTTCACTTTCTAGCATCAGAAGGTTTAGACCACCAATTTTTGGGGGCAGAGCTTTTCATAGCCAACAACATTTATTTTCCACAGAGACATTTAAGCATTTCAAACAAGAAGTTATTGTTCAGACGTACCATAATTTTATAACTAAAGAGAAGGAAATCAAGTACACAGAACAAGGGAAAAAATAAATAATGCCTAACTTACAACACTGGGAGGCAGCACTGGGCAATGGTTTCTTCTGGACTTCCTCCTGAAAGGAATACTGAAGAAAAAAAAAAAAAAGAGAGAAGAAACCCCATTAAGGAAGCAAATGGTAACTTTAAACAGATTTTGGAGTATGACATGCCACACTTCAGAGAAAACACCTGTGGTAGCATCAAAGTGCTAAGTATTTACTTTAATATCCATATTCAAATATACTCCCAGATGCCTTTCTCCCTTTTCATGCCAAAACCAGGTGTTAAAATATGCACATCTGGTTAAGGTAACATTTGCTTTACTGCGAGCACAGGGCCTATTCTGAGTTCAGAGAGCTCAAATTAGACATATAAAAGATTTGATTCTCACAATGTTACTATTATGGGGAGCTCAAAACCAAGCACAAGTCCATTACGTTTTATACACTCCAGTACAATTTCAACAGTTCAAAAACAAAGCATGGGCTCACAGCAACATTACACCAGGAGACTGAAGTGGCTGGATAATTAGCGTGCCCAGCAGGGCAGTAACACAGTGTTTTCCTATCCAACGCATATAGTGGATCATTGAAGAGTTTGTATGTCCAAAGTGAAGAATTTTAACATCTCATTTAATTCTAAATTAGAAACAGAAACATATTTCAATTAACCAACTCTGACTTTTTACAAAGCTGTTTGGTACAGCATCAAAGTGTTCCCTAGGGGAATGCCAGTGGTTGTGTTTTGTTATTTTCCTCTGTGTTGCATTATACAGAGATACGAGGAAAATCAGGACAATTGGGCAAAACAATAACAGTCTTTGTTAAGTATAAAGGGTCTAAACACAAAGGAAGTGGCAACCTCCGTGACATGGTGCTGCAGTCTGTGCAAAACAAACTGCCAGACAGCCTCTCCATGGATTCAGTAGGGATTAATGACCAGTCCATTACACAGAGGGCAGCAACCTGCAGATTTTTGCTGTGGCTATCTTCAAATCTGTGTTATTTAAAATGCACGAGTGATCCTGAAAGGCAGTTAGTCCTATTATCAGGAAACTGCCACCTCAATGAGTTACCCAGGACTGTGAAAACAAGAACTACTGGATCTCACAGCACTGACTGTTCGGCAAAATGGTGAAAGGAATTCTGAGGACGAGCAATTTCAGTGGCACAGGACAGCAATGGTTCTGAATGATCAAAAAATGGCAGTAGTTTATCCTTTCTAAGGCAAAAACCCAACGGCTATTGGCAGGCCCAAAATGCAAACTGAACGTTAAGTGTTTGCAGGAGTAGCAACTAGAAAGCACTTTGTAACACCAAATGCAAACTACAAATGAACCTGCATCTCAAGTATTTTTGTGCAACGTTAGTCTGCTCATCCATTGCCTCAAGCAAAGATAGCTAACCTTAATGCAAAGAAAAGATAAAGACACATTTCTGCTGAAATACCACTGCAGGACAGGGACTCTGCAGCCCAAAAGCCATGCAGAAGGAGAGGTTTGTGGAGCTGAGTGGCACAGGGTGAATGAATGAGGATCAGTCATTCAGCTTCTACAAAAAAAAAAAAAAAAAAAAAAAAACCACGCTCCCAGCTGGTTTCACAACAAAGGGTTTATTTGCTCAGAGTAAACAAGGTTTTTCTTCAGGCTATGCACAATTAAGTTGCTGAATTCCTTGCTATGTAACTGACCTAGGTGAGTTCAAATAGCAACTGGCATCCACAGAAGAAAAATTGATCAAGTGTTTTTAAACACAGCAATATTCCCTATGACCCTGGAATTTCCAGAGCTAGAAGTCACTGCAAATTAGGGGAATATACAAGGAAGGTATCCCCATTCTGGGTCACCTTCAGATATGGAACAAGCGTTCTTACATTTTTCATGTTCTCACTGGTGAAAGGAAACATTCATAATAAATTTGTGATTGTTATGTCACAAATACAGAGGCATGGTTTTGTTACTAATATGTGGTGAAAGCATGCACTTCACATGCAGATGGGCAGCACTCCAAGGGAAGGAGAGTCTCACAAAGCTCAGGACATCGTTCAGCAAATTCAGGTTCAGTGAAACACTAGAGGGCATCTATGCTTCACTGAAGTACCTGGCGCAGGCTTCTGCTTACAGTCCACAGGAGCAGGGAGGCACCACAGCAGTATCACTGACACACAGAATCATAGATTTAGTTTCTCATTAGCTCCAAGAGGTTCTCAAACTTCTAGGAAGGCAGGAGAGGTTGCCTTCAAGCAATTAGTTTTTATCGACCCAAATACCGGTCTGTTCTCAGTCAAAAAGAAAACCCACCTTGTTTTTCTCCATCTACACAGTAAACCCAATGACTCAAATAAGGAGTGGAGAATAGGAGATGAAAAATCCCAGAACAAAAATTTCCTAAAGTCACTGACAGAATATTTTGCAAGATATCTTGCTAAGGAATGAGACTTACTAAAAGTTTACGCAAGCACCATATTTCTGCTCACTGGTGTTGGTATCAACACATGAGAGGTAAGAAATGCTAAAAATTTGGTACAGACATAATTATGTCAAGACCTACTTTGCAGACAGTATGATAGTATGAAGTGTAAATAAAGGTTTTATAAATATAAATGTTCCAGGCTCTCTAATAAAAATCACAAGTAGCAGTGGCTTAGCCAAGCACATACTAAGAAAACCCAGGAAACCAAAGTCATAGCTAGCAGGTGTTACAGTACAAGATTCATAAACTGAGCCACCAACAACTGGATTAGGACAAAAGTTTTCCCTCCATCACTGTCTGTTCCAAGTTCAGTATCTTGTTTTGTCTTCTTCCCAGAAGCAGCTGACTGCAATAAAAAATCCTTTTTGATTTGACTTCACAAATGCAGAGAACCTATCATAGCCCATCAAAAATGTTTCACTCACTTGTGAGTTAAAGCATGATGTTAACTTTCTTCTGAGTTTATGTACAACAACAACAGTTCTCACTACGTGAGCACTTCCCCAACACGGGGAAAAACATTTGTCTGTTTAACAACAACACTACACTTGAGAAAACCATTCTGTAAGTAGTCCACAGAAAACCTGTAAACAACAAACATTTAGTAGTTACCTTAGCAATCACAGAGATCTAATACAAAGCCTAGAAGTAAGATATAAGGGATTCAGGACTACCTTCATCTTTCAATTCAGGTATTTACCTCATCATCTCCCAGAGAATTTATTTGTTCCAATTTTCTGGTCCAGTATCTGGCTTCTTCCTCTGGGATATCTGTAACAAAAGAACAAGCCACACCATCTTATTAGCCAGGCAAGTTTACATTTACCACCAGCAGCAATAAAACAGGGAGGGTATTCCAAGAGCACACCACAGGAGAGAAAAAAAAAAAAAAAAAAAAAAAAAAAAAAAAAAAAAACATACCACGCAATGCTGAAGCAACAAGATTGGCCTGTACTCAGAAAATAAATGTCCTAAATACACAGTTCAGGGCTTACATTACTTTCTTGTTTAAAGCTAATTAACCAAATGCACACTGCACAAAGGTCAGAAAGCGTAAGACTGGTTCATATGATATTTCGTTCAAGTATTAGTTGTATGAAGAGCCACTTCATAATAATGCACTTGCTAGATACTTAATAACACAGAGCAAGATCAAGAGCCTCTTCTGGAGGCTTTTTATAACCTCAAAAGAACAAGGAGTCCTTTTGGATAGCAGATCTTACAGGTAAACTTGGTATGACACAAATGTAGGAAAAAAAAAGGGGGGGAAACGATCTCTTGTTTTCCTTTGCAGGTAGTAAGCCAGATCTTGTAAGGAAATGAACAGTGCTACAGACAGTCATATTCATATGGAGGCACACTCCTGTTTTTACACCATAATGCAACTTAACTGGGAAATGAACCACAACAACCAAACCTTTTCCCTTCTAGAAGGTTTACCAAGTTAAAGACTGACAGAAAGCAGCAGGCACTAGCACCTTTGTTTTGGGAACTATTTTTTATTTCACACTTTGAAGTAATACAGTGTCCTAATGGTGTGGAGGGAACACAGAATTCTGCCACTCAAGACTTTCTCTCTCAGAGGGCACCCCTGGAGATGCAGGTGAACTGCTGGGAAGAGCTTAACACAAGGCAAGTTAGGTACAAACTGTGACTGAGGAATAGAGAAATAGGGGTAGTGCACCAAGGGAAATCTCCCCCTGAAAGAAAAGCATCAGTCAGGCTCCCCACCCTGGACAATTAGATAAATTATTTAGGGATGGGGGAAGAGGGATGTAAAATCACTTGAAAAAGGGGAAGAAAAAAAAAGACAAAACTTTTTTAAAGCACACTCAGCATCACCCTGCACATAGAGTGGTCAGGTAGCCATATCTCCAGGAGAGCTCAATGATTTCTGAAATGTGTTTATTCAGGCCAAAACTGCAAAAATGTAGAAAACTTTAGAGCTCATATAGGGTGGTCGTGGCAGAGGTACTGCCACCAACTAGAGGTACTGCCACCAACTAGACACCACCAACCCTAGAAGCCTCACCATCCCGAACACTGACAAACGAAGAGGAGCATAATACCACTTAGGCTAATTTTCCAATCTCCTGTAAGCATCTTAGCTCCAAAACAAATTTGCTTTCCTGCAACAAACTGTACCCCATGAATACGGCCTCAACAATATGCATAGACAAGAACCTATAGAGAGGTAGGCTGGGAGGGTCTCCTGATAAAAAGTTAGTTCTAGGAGTTACATCTACTCTTGTTCCTCAGAGAAGCAAGAAAACATTTTATTGGCAGATCAACATTTCATTTGGATGAGGAATTGAAAAAAAAAGGCAACAAAAACAATTATTTCAGAAAGGACCAGGTATTCATTGCTTCTTAGACTTAAAGGGCCCCCTCCATCACAAAAATCGCCCTCTTACAAAGATAATGACCCCAAAACATCTGGAGAAAATAGCAGCCACTGTACTACTGGAACACAAATCTCTTTCAACAAGAACAAGGAACATTTCCAGATTTCACAGAATTTGAAGGTTCATAAGTAGGTTATTTTCTTGGACTATGAACAAAAGCCTACTTTTTTTTTTTAAAGAAACAACTTTTTTGTGAAATGAGTCTCACCCAGGCAAGGATAAAAACAGCCCCCACCTGAGAAAGTTTTAGGGCACTAGAAACTCAGTACCTGGGTCAAGAAAACCTGCATTAAGCAGAAAAGAGAAAATCTGTTTCTCTTTTCTTGCAGGGAGATCAAAGTAATTTATTTTAATCGTAATACACAGAGTCGCTTGCTCTTTCTGATGTATACTACATTGCTTTGTTGTTATATGCTCTTAGAAAACAAAGTAGGAGACACATGAGAGGGTCTTTAATAATTATGGGAATTATATTAAAACATAGATGCTTTTGATCATCAGAGCTGTGGATCACAGTTGCACAAAAACGTTGAGCTCCACGCAAATTAGGGAGGACATTCAAAGGTTATCTGAACAGAATACATTTAGAAAGAGGACATCAATTAACTGCACTGAGTGTTGGACCCAAAGAGATTTAGGAAAACAAGAAACGCCAACAAGGACTTGAAGCATCCAAATATTACAAAAAAAAATTACGGAGTTTTGTCCTCAAAAGCCACCACATCTGTAAAAGATGAAGAAAAACTCAAACTGAGGACTAAAGGTTACAGCCAAAAAAATTAAACTGAAATCTAGAAATTGGGAAACCTGAAATCTAGACCAAGGAGACGTAGGAGGAATGAAGCAATGGATTAACATCAACATTGCAGAAACTGCACTGGTCTCAGGGTAGGCTTCAATGCATTCTTATAGACATCAGATTAGCTGCATGCCCAGGCAACAAGGAGCACTGTGTGCCTCTTGCATTTGTTGTTCCTATCTTGTATCCAAGATGCCGGTTTCACAAACAGCAATCAGATTTTTAGTACAGGTTTGCTGCAGTCCTCACAATACAGCTTCTTACACGAGTCAGCAGTAAAGTCTGATATGGTCTAGCTGATGGCTGTTTTAATGACATCTTTTTGCTCCTAGGGAAACTTGTCTTCAAAACTAATGGTCGTACAGCTACTATACAGCAAACTTTAAACATGAAACAATAAATTTCAGTCAAGTTACCTGCTCAGAAGAATAAATGCTCAATGAGACAGAATTACTGTTTTGTTTTAGGTTTTGGTTTGTTTGGTTTTTTTTTTCAAGAAATAAGTTTATTACTATTTTTACTTTCCCCTGCCAATTGTGTCTGGCCTGTTTTGTTGAAGCTGGTTCTTTGGAATGCAGAGAATGGAGATCCCCGATGCAGAGCTCACAGACGGTGATGCTTACACGGCTACGTCCACTAGCCAGATCCTACATCACTACCCAGCTTGGATTACAAGCCCAAATCACTCTGCTACATTAACTTTTGCTTACAAGATAAGAAGCTGGACTAGTCCAAACAGAGGCCATCTAATGCCAGCTAAGGACCCCACTGACAACATGCTCAGTAAACAGGAGGAGCAAGGCCATATGGCAGAGAAACAAAACTGCTGAACAAGAGCAAAGAGGGGATGGGAAGATCTGTACCCTAGCGTCCTGAGGCCTCTTACTGTGACACCAACATGTAAAGGCTGAAAGCTTTATTGTCCTCACTCCTACTGTCATCATCTGCTGAAAGCTGAAATCCCTGTCTCTCTGGGCTCCTGATGCCAGGGAGCAGCATGGGCTGGTTGCTCCCTATGGGAGGGGACGGAGGGGAACGCCATGGCCAGCAGGACAGGGACTCGCCAGCCAGGTCCTGTTCTACAGCTCCCAAGCAATGTGAGCTGGGCAGGTCTGGAGATTGTGGACAGGTTCAAGTGAGAATCCATTCACCAGGCACATACATGGTGCTGACAGGGTATATCTGAGATCGAGCCAGGAAGTCAGGCCACATCACCCTCTGGATCTATGGGGTCCACAAAGATCAGCAAGTCCTACAGCATCGCTCAGGTGTGAAAGCTCTGAGCAGAGCTGAAATGGAAATGAGAACTCAGGGACCTGCCACCTGGATACACTGCACCGTCACAGAAACGGGGACGCTGTGGCATGGAGGTGTGATCACGCTGAGGAAGGAATTAGAGGAGAATTTGCTGTGAACATGTCGACCACTTCACTCACAAACCCGCTCAGGTACCTAAACATGACAATATTCCTGCTTAGAGATCTCTAGCTTGCAATAACCAGGAGTTTCAGCATGGAAGCTTCTCTGCACTCTGGGAGTGCTTGGTCTAGAGCTTCTTGCAATGCTCCCTGAACATCACCTTGTGCCAAGTGAGCTTTTCCTTAGGTATCAAGTCCAGGGCTGGGGAATATGCCAGGAGAGTAAGTGCTAAAAATAAAAGAAATGCATCTTCCCCGCAAACCATTTCGTACTAGCCTTAACCTGGCTTCCTCTCTTCCCAGCCCCAGTTCCTTGCCTTTCAGGAGGAATGGAAGTCTTCACAAGTTCTCACTAAAAAGCCTTTGCAGACCTGAGCATTTCTCTTTCTGTACAGTTCCCAAGACAATAAAGCAACAAAGACTATCTGCTCCACCTGATGGCTAGACGCAGATCAGCATGCTCCCATGCTGGGAGTGATGTGAATACTAAAAGCATTTTCACTCCAATTATCTTACTAGTAACAGCCTGGCACAGACCCAAACTGCTATAGTTCAGGAGCCAAATGCATTTTAAGTACTCTACCCCGTGCAACTCACACATAGCCACCGCGCTTCTAAATAAGGGAACGGGGTAAAATTGCCTTTAAACGGCACAATTTCACACTTGAAAAGCAGCATCTCGAAAAGTCTGTGGCAGCACATGGTCACTACACCCAGAGACAATGAGAAGACTGTCTTCACACCAGCAAAGTTTCTAAAAATAATAATAATAAAATAAGAAGAAACAGTGCCTCCTTTCCTTGATATGTCTGTCTCATTTCTGAGAAGAATCAGATTTGATCAGTGGAGAAAGCTGCTCCAACCTGTCTTAGCTAACAACTGTTTCCTCCCATCAAGACAGCAGTTTGTTATTTTTAAAAGAGCACAAAAATGCTTTGTACAGTAGGGGTTAACGTGAACCATTAGTGTGTCCATATTTCAAATGCTCACACTTTGGTGTGTTCCTACAGAAGGTGACTTTCAGTCATCCTGTTTTTCCAAGATCAAACATTTCAGAATGTAGGGCTGACAGGGGACGTTTAGGTGGTCCAGTGCCCAGCAGAAAAAGGAAAAAAAAATAAGTTAATCTCTTGGCTGTCTACATCAGGTACGACCACTAACAGCATCAGCACACTCTTGCACTCCTTTCTGCCTTGAGCTGTCACCCATCTCCAGAGTACCAGGAGAAAACACACCAAGGAGGAATCCCAAACATACCAGGTGGAAGCAGGAAGAGCAATCTAATCCAGGAAACAGGCTAGCTTGTTTGTACCAACCTCACTGTATATGCAATTATGTTTTACACCAAGGACTTTACCTTTTGGGGGTTTTGTATTTGTTGTTTTGTTTTGTTTTCCCTCTAATAATCCCTTGCAAACTTTTCAAGCTCCACCTAAACACATTGAAACACTTTAAATATATAGAGTAGCCTAGGGTACTGTATTTCTGTGCATCATCTAACCTAAATGAAACAGAGTAGCCAGAAGTGATGGAAAAAGTACAAAAGCACAGCCAAAGGGAAGAACACTGTTTTGTTACAGCTGCGTTTTACCAGACCTGCAAAGCAGCACAAGCTGCCCGTGTGCGCACACGTTGCTCAGGTTCTCCTGCATCTGTAATAGCCAGGAGGACTTCACCCAGGAAACAAAACGTGATACACAATGTTCCCAAGTGTCACTGCAAACACAAATTAAAACATCACGTCTACAGTGACAGAGCTGCTGACTTAAGAACTTTCACGGCAGACCAATGATCCATTTAGTTCTCCATGTGGGCTTAAAGCAGCAGTTCCCAGCTGATAAAAACAACACAGTATGAACATGCAGGGCATGAGGAGTCCCCCCTAACAGCCCCCCAGCTACAGGAGGGCTCCTCAGCAAATCCACCAGGAGTGATGCAGAGGCAGTGCTGTGAGCTGAGCTACCTCCCTGCACGTCTCCAAGCCTCACAGGGCAGGAAAAAAAGAGCCTAAACCACCTCATAGTACTTCTTTCTATGCCCCACAGGCAATGGCAGCAGACACACAGTCACCGTGAGAAGGGAAACACTGCTGGATGAGATGATACGGGCAATGGGCAGATACTGTCTTCCCAAGAGGAATATCCCACACACTCAGTACCTCCAGCTGTTCAGCCAGCTTCTGCCCTTGTCCTGAAGGACAGACTGAAAACAGAGTTCTAAAAAAGTCTGCAGCAGCATTCTTCCAGGGAAGAGCAGCAGAAGGCTTCGAACAGCAAACTGATGCTCCCATCCTTTCCTGGACATTACAAAACACCGCACGAGATGACAACTTTTCACGGTCCAAAATAAAAACCCTTCAATACAGCTGTGTCAAGTTCCTGTTATTTCAGCATTTGGCATAGAAAGCAAAGGAACAAATAATAGACGCATTAGAAATGATCGCTTGTCTTACATCAAAAAGAGAAGTCACTAAATTATTGTTACTTACTTAACATTCTTAATTTTCTTCATTAAATCCTACTTTTCAGAATTAGATTTTGTGGTTCTGTAGAACATGATAAATTTTAAAACACCGGCTAAAAAGAAAAAAAGCAAAACCAAAATAGAGGAATCAAGTGTCCTGTGTTTTGAGTGGATTAGCAGGGATGAATATTACACGTAATATTCATAATTTGTTATATCCAGGTTCTGTATAACAGTTTACAGGAAGTAGAAAAATCACAAAATATAACACAAACCAAAACATAAATTGCAGAACAAAGTAAGTTCACTTTTGGATACCATCTGAACATATGAAAACATCAGAACTTTATTTCAAAACAGAGATAATTTACAAGTACCATCAGAATGAACTTAGATGAGAAGGTAGCATCTGCCAGACTTGCCTTTAGCTACACTTGCTGCATTCTCTCCCTGTCAGAAAACTAAACATTTGCCCCAAAGAACAAATTACTTTACCCCACATCAAAATGGTCAGTTGCTCCTCTCCTCACACAAAAAAATAAAAAATAAAAATCACAGTATCATAGAATTATTTAGGTTGGAAAAGACCTCTAAGATCATCTGGTCCAACCTTTAACTGCCAAGCCCACTATTAAAGTCCACTATTAAACCATGGCCCCAGACACCACATCTACACGTTTTTTGAAGACCTCCAGGGATGGTGACTCAACTACTTCTCTCGGCAGCCTGTTCCTACGCTTCACAACCCTTTCAGTGAAGACTTTTTTCCTAATACCCAACCTAAACCTCCCATAGCACAACTTAAGGCCATTGTTCCTCTTGTCATAACACAGGAAAATTATGAAAGTTTAAATTTAAACTCATGTTCCTGTTATTTTTCAGCTGTGCTCCCCTATTCTTAGAGTATATAATGGATACAGAGATTAGAGTAAAATAGATAAAGCAAAGTGGGCTGGTGAATAAAATAAGCGTTGAGGAGGAAGCAGACCTGGCATTACCTCCTTGATGAGCAAGTATTTTTGCAAATACAGCTGGAGAAGCCAAGACACCTGAATTTGAGCATCACAACCAACCCCAAGCAATCAACTATGAGGACTAGCTACAGCAGCTGTCCACAAATGTCCCTCTGCAGTTGGAAATCAGCTTGCCATTATTTTGTATTAAAGTGATAGCCTGTGGCCCACAGTTGACCATGTTTACAATGACAGAAGCTTCCTAGTAGGAAGGTCACTGAACTACAGTAACACTCAGCTCTGAGAAAGTTCCTGACACTACCACGTCACCTCCCGAGAAAGGGAATGTGCAGTCAGGAGATGCTAAAATCTTTCCAGCTGTTTTCTTTTGCATTCTGCCCTTTCCCTTTTTAAAAAATAATCAAAAAGCAAAATAAAATTAAAAAGGCATGAGTGAAATCCATAGAAGTTTCAAACACAATCATACACATGTCCACCTTTTAAGTACACTCTTTCCAGCACTTGTAAGAGATCACCATAGCCCACTGTTTTCAGAGAATGGATTTTATATGTCATTAAATCACCAACTGAATGAAAAAACAAGCAAACAAAAAAACTTAGTCTCTGATATACAGCATCTCAAAAAAAAAGTCCCAGATGTGGACATGGTGGGACAGCAGCAACCGTTGTACCTTGTTGTACCATGTAGAAGGCAACAGTGACAATGCCTACGTCTGTCAAAACTTTACAAATGGAAATCTCATGGAGACAGAAGTTCTTCAACCTGCGCAGGGTTATGCAAATATCCACAGGAGTTTAATGCGTAGGAGAGAGCAGGGGGCGTCAGCATGAGCAATGAATCAGGGTTAGCCGGGGACACGGTGAAATTGTGTTGAATGCACCGTTTTGAGCTATATCCGTAAGCTCTGCGTAGAAAACCTACCCAGGATCTACCCAGCACTGCAGCTAAAAGTGGCAGTGACAGACGGTGCTTTGTTCAGTGTCACCGGGCCACACTCAGAATAGAGCTTACCTCCTGCTGAAGTAAAAGGGGGAAAAAAGCTCCATAGTTCTGGTATTTTTTAGAAGAAGAGTTAATTTTGCCTCTCTTAAAACAAAAAATTTAAAGAAAAAAAAAATCCAAACAAACCACCAACAAAGAAAACCACAGCACAACTCCAGACTGCAAGATCCAGTAGGGATCACCAGAAAGCACTAAGCCATGGGGAACCACGGCAACTTCCCCAGATACCATTTTAGAGCTGACCTCGGTAGAAATGAAATTTTCCTGATATCAAGATTTACTGCATCTTGAAAAGTTAGCCACAAAAAGTTAAAGTGTGCTGTCAAAGAGAACACGCTGACAACATACAAGAGTTCTTCTCTACAGAATTTTTTGTTATATGTATTTTTATGCTTGTTCAACCCAGTAACAAGAACTTATCAGTACAAGCCTGCATTTGTCCTTTTCCAAGTTAATGCATTAGGGGATTGTATCAAAAGAAGGTCCAATCCCCCTAGTCAATGAATTTCCCACTGACAGTGTGACAGCAGTGAATCACCAGGAGAGTTTCTATGATGAATAGGGATGGCTCCACACCAGCATCAGACAGCTTAAGATGTCAGACACCTTTTCCCCTTTATACACTGGGCTGTGAAGAGCAGTGCCTGCTACCTCTACAGAACTCACCCTAATTGCACCATCCAGCCAGCTGTGCACTTGAAACAGTACACTCAGCATAGCTCTCAGAGCACAAGATGCAATTTATATTGATTTTAGTGCCACAGGACCAAAGCCCACATCCTCCCTTGCACCAGGAAGGGAGGTTTATGAGACTAGTAGATGACCTAACTTCTTTCCACAACAGATGGCTGATCCTGGCAGTTGCTGGCCAAAAGCCAAGGGGTGTACAAATGCTCCACCAGTCCTTAGAGCAAATCAAATTGTTCAACTCTGCCAAGGGCTTAGTTTAAAAGGAAAAAAAAAAAAAAAAGAGATGAGGCCAGCAATGACAGGCATTTTTAAAACACTAAAGGGCCTAAAGTGGGAAAGGAAAAGGGAAAAGGGAAAAGGGAAAAGGGAAAAGGGAAAAGGGAAA
>NC_048926.1:10142328-10150423 GCF_011077185.1 Oxyura jamaicensis | reverse complement strand
GGAAAAGGGAAAAGGGAAAAGGGAAAAGGGAAAAGGGAAAAGGGAAACGGAGAAACAAACAAAACACACACACAAGCCACCAAAACATCATCTCTGTTCTAATGGTCTGATAAGAGCTAGAAAGAGCTCTATAAATGCCTTGGATGCAGTCTAGGCTAGGCCCTTCCTTTTGGTTCTCCCACCTCCTCATTCAGAAAAATCAAATCAAATCAATCAAACAAAAACACACACACGCCTTTACTTAAGATGGGTTTGCTCCAATTGGCTGTTTTTCCACATTCTGTACTTTTCAACCACAAGTAACTTCCCAAAAGGCAGATTTTCTTATGACACCAAGTTACTCACATACCCTGTTAATGATAACGTTCAGGGGCTCTAAACATTAATGTTCCACTAACTGAACTGCATGCTTTTAGCAGGGTTTAAGCGCAGCCACCACACACAGATCATTCTCAACAGCTCTAACAACAAACTTGACCTCTTCCAGAGCCAAATGTGTCTAGATTCAAAGAAGCAAATGTTCCCCGCTCAGGAACAAAATGTCTGACTGCACAATCCTGAAGCATTACTAGTGGTTTCTTAAACTGCTGCTAGTCTAAACATTCCAGCACTCTGAGACCTTCAAATCTTCCCTCTTGATTCTTATCTTGTAAGTTAAAAAGTAGCCAAACAAGAAATGAACAGCAGCAATTTGATCTGCACTGAGCTATTTTGATAGAACTGCAAATAAGCACAACTTGATTTTATGAGTCAGGTTGCTCTCAAACACTTTATCTCCGTTGCCAGTGCCCCAGGTAAGTTACTGAAATGCACTCACCAAATGGTAATTCAAATCTTGTGTCCAGCAAAATTCTGTGAGGAGTCGGGTTTTTGGTGCCACAGATTTCATCATGTTTCATTACAACTTCTGCCTCCAGAGTAGACCACTCCCCAGGACCTTCCTGTGAATCACAAGCCACAGATGAAGTTTCAAGTCTGACAGGTCCTTTTGGAGCAACCTGTCACACATTTGTTAAGATAAAGAACTCCAGGAAGAGCCTCCGCACAGTATTATCAAGACCTAGTACCTGCTCTTTACACCTAATGACATCCATCCAGCATGTGCTGGCAGTTTTGGCTTCCAAGTCTTAAAGGCCTTTATAAAGATGAGAAGCAAACACCTCACAACAGACCTACTAATGTTTTAAGTAAAACTGCAAAGGTTAGAAGTACTCAAAGGCAGACACCTGGGAATATGTGGGCAGCCAGAGGAATTGAACATCCGCTATGCCTTTTGGCCATGCTACTGGGCATCCCTTTTATTTTTATGGACAATATAAACTCCCTCTCCCTGCTCAAATTCGGTATTTTTTTAATTAAATGACCTGAAATTTGAGGTTTAAAAAAAGCATCCCACTTAGCTGCAAGAAAAACAGAACCACCAATTTTGGTAGACAGAGGAGTTATAGATATCGGTGCATCCTATTTCCTACTTTTTTTCAGTACGTATCAGCACCACTAGACAACATGTTAACTCTACCCAGAATTTAAAAAAATATATATGAAGACATGCTCCGGGCCTGCCTTGACAGTTAGCTTGTCTGTTATCATAATAATTACAACACTCTTCAGCAGGAACTTACAGAAATTTGAGTATCAGACTAAAGTGTCCTCAAAACCTCATGTCAAATATACACATTCCTTAACAAATTAAGCCCTATTTTCTGAGTTAACATATAAGACCAGAGACAACTACATAAGATCAATTTTGTTCTCACTGTTGGCAACCTTGTCCAAAAAAAAAAAAAAAAAAACTCCACACACAAAGTGATGCTGACACAGCCCTCCTCCCTCACACAACCTTCTTGACTTTGCAAGTGGAAGTTCTATTGAGAAGCAGAGTCCTGAGCTGCACCAGACTAGATTTGTAACACTAACTATCAAAATTGGATTTGTCAAAGTTTCTGTGTCAGTTTAACCTCATCAGATTGGCGAATGGCTTTCAAAGCAATCCACACGGTCCCAACCAAGGTGTCCCAGATAAGTCCTTTGTTCCATACTTCAACAATCAGGCCCAAGTCCAGCCGACTGATCTCACTGCAAGAAAGGAAAAGGCAGCACAGGTGAGGAAAAAGTAGAACACAAACCCATTCTGCTTTACATTCTACATTACCAGCATGATTATCCCAGTGAACTCTTTCCATGCAGCTGTGTCAAGCTGCGTGCTCATAGGGAACTCCTCATGAGCATTTTCTCATAATTTAACACCAACTACATAAAGACTACAAAATAAAACCATGAACTATCTCATGCACGGACTGCCTGTTGGAAAATTATCTCAATGGCTATGTGCACAGGAAGAAGAAATATATCTTGGTCTGAAATATAGAGGTGAGCAATTCTTTGTCATCAGCTACCCCATTTCTAACAAAGCAGGTGTATCCTCACCATCAGCAACACAAGCATATTCTGTCAGTTCCAAACATGCTAATACGTGTCCCAGAGCTGCCACATGCCAAGTGTAACAGTCCCAAATGCAGCTATGATGCAGCAGCAGCACTACCTATTGCACAGGGCCACACTTCACTGCTTCTGTTCCAGCGCTGGCTTGTTCCTCTGCATGGCACTGCAAGGCTTTGAGCCATGCAAGCCTCTGGCAGCATGACCACTCTGGCCACATGACCACTGAGTGCAAAATTCTTGGACATAATAATTGTCTTCCCTCTCAGTGAGCAAAGGATACATCACAAATTCAGCATGAGAACAGCATAAACAGGTGCACAGCCTGAATGTTGGTAAAAGCAACGTACAGAAGAATCCTGATCTGTCCATCAGTGCAACATTGTCCCATCTATGGGCAAAGGCTGTAGCTCCTACTTCTTTGAGCTCAGGACCTCCTCTTGTGCAACTGCTAATCCCCAGAAGTAGGTATCTTGGGCACAGAGTGCTGCTGTTTGCTGTCCTTCCGTCCAGTCAAATGTATCCATGTTAAGTTTAAAAAAGAAATTAGCTAATCACTAATTTCTGGATTGTCATCTTGGGCAAAAAGAACTACTGCAAATCCCAGCATCTATTTGAGCGTTGTCCCAGAGGTTTCTTACAACTTTATAAGGGAATGTTTTGTCTATGAGGCTCAAAACAAATCCTACAGCTAGAGCAAAGCACACTGACATAGATTTTTTAGGCTGGATAAGAGGAGGCTGAGGAGAGACCTCATCACTCTCTACAACTACCTGAAAGGAGGCTGCAGCAAGGAGGTCCCTTTTCTCAGGTGACAAGTGAGAGGATGTGAGAAAACGGCCTCAAGTTGCTTCAGGGGGGTTTAAGTTGGATATCAGGCAGAATTTATTCACAGAGAGAGTGGTCAAGCATTGGAATGGCCCACCCATGGAACTGCTGGAGTCCCTGTCCCTGGAGATATTTAAGAGATGTGTGGACATGGCATTACAGGACATGGTTTAGTGGTGGGACTCAATAGGTCAGTCTGATGGTTGGACTTGATGATCTCAAAGGGTTTTTCCAACCTAAATGGTTCTGTGACTCTATGGTTTGGATGTTGCTGCTCAATACAGCCAAGATAAGAGCTGTCTACTTTTGCTGTCACTGCTCTGCCTTCCCACTGCTTGCCTCTTGGGAGTCTGACTTTTATCTGATTGAACAGACAAACCTGAAATAACAAAAATGTCTGATTTTCTGTTGGCTGAGCAAGTATGAGGCCACAAATGGAACTGAAGGAAAGATATACTGTAAAACTACATTCTTTGATTCAATATACACCGACATAATAAGACTTTAAGACACCCGACAGGTTCCTGTACACAATTCCACAGGACAGGTCACCAGATTTAAAAAAATAAAAGGATTTTCAGTGCAATGGCTTTGTTTGCCTTTGACTGTGTCTCCATTTCTCCACCTTCTGGCTAGATGCAGAATAGCGTCAAGGAACAAAAGAGATTTTAACTTGGTGTCCCTCCCTTCTCACACACACACACAATTTAAAGGAAAGACATTTCTAACAACTTTAACACTCATTAAATCATCATGCCCTAACATTACGGTTTGCACTTTCACTTCAGCGGTGCTTGTTGCAAATATGCAGCCTGTTTAAAGCTGCTTCAAAATTTTAAGATGTCCCCAAAGATGACACTGAAGTGCTTTGCTGATCTGGTAAAAAGCAAATCTCAAACATTCCCAGAGCCTCAAACACTGAACTGCTATTTCTCACAAAGAGGAAGCAAAAACTACATACAGGGATAGAAAGTTTTTCCTCGGTTACACTGTATTCTACTATGCCTTATAAAAACGGTAAACAGACAGTAAAAGCACCCTTCTTTCAGGGAAAAACTCCTGTGTTTGGAAAAAAAAAAAATGGTTTTGTTATAAAGAAGCATCCCAACTGCACTGTTGCCTGGCTAAAGCAGAGAAGATAATGTTGAGGCGGTTCAACTAAATTCTGCTTTCCTATCCCCTAGCAACTAATTACGGAGTAGCACAGTGACCTTAGAGCATGCTAGCTGAACTCCTGGCTGCAATCAGAGAGCAGTTCCAAGAGCTGCCAGGGGAAGGAGGAGGAGCAGCCTAGAGCAGTCACCCAACACAAGCAAGTGCCATGCTTAAATCACTGCTGAGTAGCCTCCTCAGTACCTGGCCATGTTTAAAGCTAGTTTCTGCCCATGGGTCAAGCACAAATCACAGAAGAATGAGTTAGTAGCTCCTGTACTGGCATATGACTTGGCAGACAGGTACAATTCCCTGCCCTGACCTTTCCTCAGTCCTACATGCTTTATGGTAGTGGCAGCCGCAGCCTCTGTGGAAAGGAGCTGCAAAGCTGAGAAGATGGAGCTTAGGAGCATGTGCTTGACCAGACACCACAGGACAGGCTCCAAACTCTCCTTCCTGAAGCACACACCTCAGGTGCTGCTCCAAAAGCAAACAAAGGCCATAAAACAAGAGAGATGACAGCACTGCTCTGATGTTAACACTGTACTGACCTAGGTGAACACCTTGCTCAGAGGCAAAATCTCCCCAGAGAGGTGAACCAACTGCTGCTGGATTGGGTAACGTGCTCACTAGGCCCCATGTGCCTCTCTTGCTACAGACGCTATATGAACACCTCAGTTCCCCTCCAAAACAGCAGCACCAGTTTTGCATTCCACAAGACAAACACCATGATTCCCCCACCTAACAGCAGCGTCCAGGCTAAAAGTTCAGATAAAAGAACTTGGGAGTTGAGGATTTAGTAAACTTACTTAACTTTGCCTTACAAAGCTACAGAAGCAAAACCAGATGCACTACCAATGTGCCATTCATTCACACAAGTAAAAAAAAAAAAAAAAAAAAAAGCCACCACTCTAAAAAATAATGGGAATTCTCTGACTGTGTGTCAGGACTATGAGAACCAGAGCAAATCAGAGGTGCCAACTGCACCAGAAGCCCGGGGAGAGCTGGATCTGGTTCTGCTGCTGGTGGCAGGGACTGATGGCCCCTCAGCTGCAGCAGGGGAGCTGGAAAACACATTTGTGGGCACTAGGCCAATGGCAGAAAACATCACCACGCATTGAAAGGTCTGAAGGCTGAGCAAGAAGAGCTCCTGCACACACGTTACCAGGATGGCAGCGCTGAAGCCCTGAGTGCACTAACAGCTCTTAATTACCCTGACCAGCCTCATCAGGCTCCTCCACTCACACCTTTTTCCCATGGCCCAGGATCTCCAGTTAAGCCTAGCTGTGGTCCTTCAGTCCTCACCTAAGTTGTGTTGCAGATGTGCTCACCTCCAGCTGAGCCACAGCTGCACCCACGCCATGCATCCATCGATCCGGACCCAGCCTTCACTGTTCCCAGCTCCACCTCAGCCTTGTCGCTAAGGACCTGACTGGCATTTGCAGGAATACCTCGACCATTACTTGACATAATCCTGAGCCTGACCAGCTAAATTCTAGTCCGTTTGACCTCGGAGCTGCCTCATTACTATGAGCTTGTCTGATGACCTGTCTCTCAGCAGCGCTGCCATCCCACAAGCACCTCACCACTGCACAGCACCATACTTACAACATGAAGTCCTGTTCCCAGCAAGGTTGGTCGCCTCGTACTGCTACCGTCGTGCTCTTCACATTTTGCACTTTCAGGGTCACATATGTATTGAATTTATCTGGGGAATAAGAGACAAGAAGTTTTTTTCTTCAGTTTACCATTTCATCACATAAGCACAACATCTCAAGGCTTTCAGTCTCTACACTGCATCCCAGGGGAACCAAAACCAAAAGCCCAGGTGGGAAGACATCAGTGGGTTAAAGACCCAAAAGTTCAAGATGCCTTTCATCTTCCATCAAAGTTTCAACCACCTTTTTTTTTCTTTTTAAACAAATTAATAAAAATAGATAGCTGAGCATTTGCAATAAGTCATGGACAAAGGAAAGAGTATAAAATCCTGAAGAACATTGCCGCTTTGAGTGACTGCTTCCTGAAATGCAGATGAAAGGAAGAGACACTCCAAAGGAACAGGGCCCATCACATGTACTGTGCACAGCTAAAAATAAAACTTGCAAGAGATAAAAGCCAGAAGCTGTTGGGCTGATCATACCATCTCTTCCCTTCTGACCTAACAACTTTCCTCCTAGTTCCTATCTGATTTTCTATCTATGAGACCACAAAAAAAAAAAAAAAGCACTTCGCAGATGGCTCAGGCAGAAAGAAAAAAGTGAATTATGCTGAGTGTGCTAAAACTGATCTGTATTGGTTAAACCAGCTGACCTAGACAAATTGTGTTATGTTAGCATTTTGACAATACAGAGTTTGTTCAGATGTTTTGCTTTTTCTTTTAAATCTGAAGAAAAAGCCCAGAACAGCTCTTTTCCCTAGTTGGTACTACCTCTTTGCCAATAAAATCAAAAGCAGTCAAGCACAGACACACATGAAGTCTGAATCAGCATCTAAGAACAAAGTCCCTTTTAAGACAAGTTACCAACTCAGACCTATCAGTTTCATCAAACCCAGAACAAGTCACCTACTAAGTACCTAGAAAGCAGTGTACAAATTTTAATACTTTGATGTTCTGCTGCTATTCTCAGTTTACATCAGATCACAGTCCATCTTAATACTGCCAAAATTCACATTGCTGTGAGCTACATTATCATGTGCCAGCATCTATGATGAACATGTAGGAAAGGGGAACTTCATGATCCAGAAACTCAAGTAGGAGTGGCATCTCCCACTTTACATCTCACTTTACATCTCTCACACTTATTTTAAAGCTGTTTCTGTCTTATGATTTTTCTTTGCTTGTTCCTAAGTGTTTCTAAAATCATGGCTACAAGTCTATTTTTGGCAATATGCCTCATGGGATAATTATTTTTGTGGAAATGTTTTCTCTTTTCATTTACCACCTTTTACCATCACGAGTTTCTTTTTCTACAGGAAAAAAAATAATCCCTTCCTATCCACTTTCATTTGTCTCTTATCTCGTATATATTTTCCCTGTTTCCTTGTATTTTTCTTTTCTCTGAATTAATACGTTCTAGCCTTTCCATTCTCTCCATAGATTAGGATTTTATGGAAACTGTAATTATTCTTGTCACCTCCACATGCAGTTGCTATATTCACAAAACAAATTAAATGAAATGAGCAGTTTGACAGAAAACCTATGGCACTGCCATGTATGTAATGGCATCCAAATGTTTTCTGCAATGTCAAATTAGATTCCCTCATGTGTAGCTACACTGATTTGCATCCTCCTGGAACCCCAGGCTTGCTAGTGAAGCCACACACTTCATCTGAACTACATCTAGACTATAGGACAAATGCGGCTCTGAGAAGGGTTCTTAGATGGAGAAAGGATAAAGTATGCAGTGCCCCCTTTCTAGTCTGTGCATTCAGTTTTCCTTCCCTGGAAAAAAGTCAAGGTTGGTGCACACACAGCTCTTGACTTCATGTGGAGTACGAACAAGGAGACAGCAAAAGAAAATGCACAAACAAGAGACCTGGGAAGCTTTCAGCTGTATAACCTGAGGACCACCATACAAAGAGAACAGAGCTGAACAAATACATCATGAATAAAGCTGTGCAGTTGTTTTGGATCTAAACACCTTCCTAGGTGTTGTCCCAGAGGCCACACTTCATT
>NC_048926.1:10134618-10142228 GCF_011077185.1 Oxyura jamaicensis | reverse complement strand
CTTATTTCATTCAAAAATCATATTCACCAGCTACAGGATTCCTTGTCTAGCACAGTGAAGTAGTTGCTTATGCTGTAAACCCTGGGTGCCACCAGCTGTTTTTATTTCATTATGTGGATACAAAACCTGGCAGATGGGATTTCAATCCCAATCAGAGCCATTGCAGACTGACACCTAAGTGAATGAACCACTTCTGTGGTACCATGCAGCAGTCCCAGCTGGGATCGAAGAGGCACGGATCCAGTCAGGCACACGCCTGCTCTGCCTGGTGGACACCTTCAGATCTTGTTTTGAACAGGAAAGGGGGGAAGGATGAGAGGAAAGGGCAGGGTGGGGTGAGAAGTGGTGACAGTGAAGGAAATCTTTGCTCAGCCATTGCCTGTGTGGATGAGGTGAACAGGTAGACGTTTCTCATTATACCAGGTCACATCCTCAGGCTGTCCAGACTCTTGGGGGTGGCTTTTGTCACTCATAAGGACAACATGGAGGAGCAGAGAGGAGCAGAGGAAACCTGGAGGGAGCAGCGTGCTTCCAAGAGTAACCATTACTACAAACAGGACTGACTAGAACAAGCAACAGAGCACTGCTTACCTGGTGGTCCTTGGAGTTTAGCTTTTTTTACTGTAAAGAGAAGCAAAAAAAAAAAGAGGCTGTTAGTGATTTTGTCCTGCTAAAGTTTCATTCAAGTGACAGGGTCACAGGACATCATATTAATTGGAGAACATCCCCCAGTAGAAGCCTAGAAGCTAGAAATCTGTACTTATTTTCACAGTTTAACATTTCTGGTGACAGAGCCTCTTCTGTACCCCACTTCACCTCTCTGAAATGATGCAATTAAAAGGGAATCGTAGGATTGCTATTTGGAAAGCAATATGATATGACTAATGCAAGGCAATTTCAAAATCGGTCCTCTGCAAACCAGAAAGTTATTTCTGGTCTTAGCAAGATGTCATTTCGTACCCCCCTCACTTACAAGGTTACAGACACTCAGAAGAAATTGAGATTTCTTTGTAAGCCAAGGATCTTTCCTCAGCAGTGATGAGCAGACTCTCAACCACAACTCAAAAACAACAAAGCCTGAATAGAAGCCCTGGTGTGACATCTGTAAATCAAATTAACCCATTATGCCAAACAAACAGCAGTCTGCATTCAAATGTCACTTTTCAGAGCTCTCCTCTGTTAATTCAATTCCAGGACAGTATTTATCAAAAACAATGGTTAGGACATAAAACAGCACTGGCTCTTATCTCACTGGATGGAGAAGGACTCTGTCTACCTAGGGGAGATTTTGTTTACAGTTCTCTTTTGCAAGCTAACATCCTCACTGGTACTGCTAAGTGTAAGCACTATGAGACATCTCCAGGCTCCAGGTAGTTTTCCCAGTGGAAAACAAACGCTCAGAAGAAAACATATTTAACAAGCTAGGAAGCAAGATACACCTGAGAGCAAAAGAAAGGCTTAAGAACCGATGTAGTAAATTTCCTTTCAATAAACAAAGCACCCAGTACTTACTAAGTGCTTGCAGGGTCTAACTTCCAAGGTAAACATTTTAGGTAGTAACAGTAAAAATAAAAATAAAAGGCCCTTACGTGGTTACTTGCACAGAGCTGCAGTGGGGTCTGATGCTGAAGAACATCCTTGCTGTTTGATAAATTCTGCTTTGCAAACATCTGCAGTTCAGGTAGGTGCTTGCATGAAGGAAATGCTGCACCAGTTACAGAACAAGACAGATGTTTTATATAAAAGTTTAAAGAGCTGTAGCTTTTTGCTAGACTGCCATGGCCTGCAAGCCCTAGGTCCAAAATAAGGAGGTTCATTCTCTTCCAGTTTTGGAGCCTGAAGCATTCCTTATGCTAAACTTAATGGTGCAAGAAAAAGACACAATGGTTGGTGCTGACTGAAGACACAGATTCCTTTTTAATCTCCAAATCAATCTCTTCAATCTCTTCAACCACTGAGCAATGGGGAGGGCAATCTGCCCACTTCCTAGGTGCCTTTGGATACCACGCAGAACAGGCATTTCATGAGCAAACGCTGCCCTGAAGGGGGAACACACCAGCTCACCTCAGGTCCTCCCCTCTCCTTCCCCTTTACAAAATGAAGGGGACACAGAAACAAGTGCATCTGCCCGACGGAAAGGAAAAGGGAGAAAGAGAGGGCAGGGGATGCGCATTAATCTTCAGCTGGTCTCTACCTGGCTGCAACGAGCTCCAGTGCTGTTCACAGGGGAGCGAAGGCATTCCCAGCACAGAGATCCCAGATTATTTGTCAAAAAAAAAAAAAAAAAGAAAAAAAAAAAAAACAGCCAGAGTGTGTAAATCGCCCCTAGACGCAGAGATGGACACAGCCTCTGCAGCAAGTGATACGCATGCTAAGAGACGGATGCTGTGTGCACACAACGTCCTCAGCTCTTAATATTTAAGAGTTTCCCTTGATGAAACACAGCAAAGCCCTGCGCTGCCTCAGGGCTCACGGCAGCAGGGATGTCCCAAGGCAAGGGCAAACAAAGACCACAAGTCTGCTGCAACCTGCACCTAACACGCTGCACCTTCAGCTCATCAGCAGGGCTTATTAAAGAGGAGCTGGACCACACGCCTGGCAGTCTCATCTGCACGGGTAACTTTTGCTTTCTGCCAGCAGCACATCCAAAAGGTCCTCAGGAAGAGCGATTTGGACATGTTTTTATTTTGTTAGCCCTCTGGAAAGCACTTCCTACAGGTGTGAAAAAGCCACGGCAGAGGTGCAGCTCTGAAAATACAATAGGGTCACTTCCCTGGGAGAACGTTTTGTACCCTCACCAGCTCATTGAGTCTTACAGCTCTTATTGAGCTGCTATATGCCAAGTGCCCAAGAAACAAGGCAGAGAAGCAATGAAGGTGTGAGGCAACCCAAAGCACTAAAACTTTGTTACTCAGTGTCACAACAAAGACAGAAAAATCACTGCTGGTGGCTCAGTAGGAGGAGGGCAGACTGAAATCTAGCCACATGAAATACTGCCGTGTATAAAAGAAAACATAAAAAAAGGAAAACATCCTCCAGAGCAGTGGCAATGCCAAGTTTTACAGGTACGGTTGTTTCTGTACTGCCACAAAGTAAAAAGCTGAAGACAAAAAGTCAAAGATCCAGATGAAAGATTTCCTGACTTGCTCCTACTTATCCCGCAGGCATGTCTGAGCTCAGGGGAAGCAGCATTTCTAAGCAGACTGGAAACATTAAATCCCCTTTGGTTTCAAGTGGCAGCTCTCAGCAAACAAGGCAGTGCAGGAAGCCCAGACATCCAGAGGCAGACATGAAATCGGGCTGAGCCATAATCCTCCCACATCGCTGCAACGCTGTACAGGAAGGATGGCAGAGGAGGAATGAAAGTGTTAGAAAATCAGAGAGGAAGGAGGCCTAGAGCTTTGCACTGCCATGTGCAAGTACTGCATTACACAGACACAGAGGTGCACCTGCTCCCGCTGTGCAAGCAAAGAATGATTTAATTGCAAGGGGAAAAGAAAAAGACTGGCGTATCAGAGAGACACATACTGCACCTCAATTCAAGGAGCGCTGGTAACAGCTATTAGAAAGCAGACAGACTGCACTGAAATAACTGGATGCAAACTAGACAGATGGGGAAAAAAAGGCAATGAAAATTGATGCAAGCATTCAATTCATCCAGACAATTTTCCTTGGGGAACCCTTAACATCATGGTGTTACTCTAAATAGACAAGAAAACGTTTAAGTTGAAGTCCTGCCTGTGACGCTGCATTAGAACTAAAAAGTAAACAAATTAGCTTTTCAGAGGCTCTATGGTTATCAGTCACAAAGGACTGGAGAATGAAACAGACTCTTAAAGACTAGAAAAGATACAATACAAGCCAGACGTCGCAATGAAGGTATAGGATCATTGTGGGATGGTGGAAAATTAACAGCAGGACATGTGTCAGAGATCATCTCAACTTTACACAAACATTCTTACTACACACTTTTCCGTCTGATGGACATTTTCCTGACTAGGTGCACCATACACCAGCCAGCGGATTAAAATCAGGCATGCCAAATCATTACAAGGTTTAGACAACAACCCCCTGATCAGGTAACGGGAGCACGGCTGCTCGGAACATCCGCAGATTCAATCTCACCTTCAACATTTACTTGCAAATCAGAGGGATTCGGACACAGGGAGTGCCTGAGCAGATGGCCAAAAGATTACATCCTCACTAAACCCAGCACATGACTTCCGAGCTGGTCACTCACCACACTACAACAAAATCTACATCCTTCCAGAGGCCAGTCAAACACCGTGGACGGGCTGTGGGAAAAGACGGAAGGAGGAGAGGAAGCAGTTTGATTAGTGCTCTTAGAAAGAAAATCAATGCAGAAAGCAGAGCATTGAAAATGCGTTTTCATGATTAGCAAATTGACAAATAGTTTCCTCTTCCCTGTGAAATGTAAATGCAGCCTTAATGCGTTCCTGAGCGCAGGCCACGTAATCTAACTTCTACAGTCAGACAGCAGAATCGATTCCTATTTCCATGTCGCTCTGCGCTTTCCTCCCCTCCCGCAGGTGCTCAGGCCTCAGCGCACACTGATACACAGCACGAGGTGCAAAGGTTGCTCGAGCAGCAGGAACGTAAGCCCAGAGCAGAAGGCTTGTACCAGCAAGATCAGTACAAGACAAGGTGTGCTGCCTGCACACCAAACTCGCTGCCCGCACGCCCGTACCGCACGCACACAGAACAGAGGTGGCCCCTTTGGGAAGGGAGAGGCTGGCGTGGCGGTGCTCTAGCCCCTCAGGTCTGTTACATTTTCCATAAGATGCTGAGTCTTTGGTAGCTGCTTCGTTGTCTGAACCCTGGAGCAACTGCTCTAGCACAAGTACTCATCGCAGAGGCAGAAATCCAGCACCTCCTACTCACTTCTTGAAAGCGACTTATAAAATCCACGAGACACCAGCAAGAGCATCCACCAAGGGCTCCCACAAGTACCTTTCCCTCCCCTGAAGAACATCTTACATGCACACAGCCTGTCCATATCCTCACCTCACATTTGTGGGCAAGAAATCGTTGCCTTTCCCACCATCTGAATCCAAAAAGGGTGCTCCAAGCCAGAGGAAGCAGAGGCTGTGCAGGGACCCTGACCCAAGTCCTGTTTCATACGGTCCCTATAAAAGCCCAGCAGCATCAGAGGTATGCTATTAAATGTGATTGCACATGCAACAGCAGAACAGCAACACCGACTGTGCCATTAAAATCTTCTCATCCCTCTTTAAGAAAGTCTTGATGAAACAGCAGCTTAATGGTTTCCCCCAAGCCCGTTACAGCAGTTCGGCATCGTGCTGCCACCTGGGCTTTTCCAGCCTGGTTTAAAAAGAAATGCTCCACTGCACTCACTCCCAGAGCTACGCTGGGTACAGAAGGAAAGGACTTTCCTGAATGAGCAGAGAGCAAGAATAATTGTGCAGGAGCCCCCCGAGCAACCCAGTGGGGATCAGCAGCACCGTGACAGCCCCTGCAGGAGCGGAGCACAGCGCCTGCTTGGACTCTGACCCTGGCAGCAGCACACAGCTGAGTTAAGGCAGTTATTGCAGCGAGACATTCCTTCAGCCTCAGGGCCAGGTGAGACTTAAGCCACATCTCTTACATTATGCTTTGTCTTTCTGCCAGGGAAAACAAACCGCAGGTTTGCACACAGCCATTGTTCCGCTGAAGCGGTGAGGAGAGCGCTTTGTGCACTGCCTTCAGGAATGACGTGTTGGAAACACAGTGGGTACCTTCACGGACCAACAGACGTAAAAGCTGAGACTGTGTTGGCAATAAACAGAGGATAACGTTTTGTTATGGCTTGGTGTGAACGGAGGGCTGGGCTGACCAGCACACTGCTCTGGCAGCAGAAGAAAGAAGAGCAGGAACCCAGCACAGACTTCCAGCAGTCCCAGAAGAACTAAGGTTGCTTCTAAAGGCAGAATTTTTCTGACTTTATACCTGAAATACTCCTTCAAAAATCCATCACCTGTTGGACTGCGACAGCTGTGGAGGAATCTGGATGGCCTCAGCTGCAAGGCAACCTACCACGATGTTTACCTCAACTGAACTGAGAGATTTAGCTGCTTCAGTAAGTAGTCCAGGATAAATGGAAAGACACAATAGTGGTTTATTAATTTTTAATTGTTAATCAAGAAAGAAACACTTTCACACCGCATTTCGTGCTCACGTAGCAAAGAGCTTTCCTCAATCTGACCACTCTAAATGCCCACAGGACAACCTGTCTCACCTTTCTCAAGGCCTTGGGAACCAAAGCAATGCCAAATAAAAGCAAGGTGTGCTCATTTCAGCAACCAACTACACATAAAAATCATCTCCTACCACTCTCAAATTCTCTTGGGGAAAAAAGAATAAAAGAGCTTCTATTCTGTTGCCTGCAGTAGCAAATTGATCTTCCCAAGGGATTTCCCTTTTGCCAGATGTCTTCAGAATGAATTACAATCCCTCTTAATTCATGTGAATTAGCATCTTCCTGCTCAGACGATCTGCAAATTCATTACCCTGTCCAGAGACACACAATGCTACTACATTTATTTGATTTACAATACAATTTTCAACGAAGCTTCCTCAAAGTCACTCCACCCCTTCTGCCCACAGCACTGTGACTTGTAACAGCTGCGAAACATTTGACTCTTTGGAAGGGTTTTCCAGATTGCTGTGCACAGACATTATTAACCCCATTTAACTTCAGGACCACTGTAGACACCAAACCTCCCAGCAGCCAAACTTCACTATTAACTCCCTTGTTTTATTGGTAAATCCTCTGGTAGTGCAGTATTTAGAGCTTGCATGCACGCAAATGTCCCAACCCACAGGCAGAAAGCACCCTGGTTGCCTCCCTCCACAGCTCAGACATCCCCATACACCGGACTCGAGGGACATTTCCAGTCCTGAAGGGACACTGCAGCTGTCTCCTCTTGCCTGGTTTTGCTCACTAAACCTCACCTCAGCATTTGCTTCTTGCCAGAAGTTTCACAGCCTTGGGCTCCGCATCCCTTCGCCTGTACAGGCTGAACTTTGGCAAGCCAGGTACTGAAATGTATCCAGGAAAAGGCAAGCTTTTTATATATAGAAGCTATATGTCACTGCCTTATCTAAATCGTCTCTATTACTGCCATAGCCCATGGGCATCAGAGCGACAGCACAGCGGCAGGCTGTCTGGAGCATTCCCTGCTCAGTCTCATTCACACGAACTTGGATAGCTGGCAGGGCATCGTGACGGCCTACACAGGAATAAAAAAGCTGGCAGGACAGCACAATGGCATGATGATCAGAACAAAGATGCACCTATTCTGTCCAATACGCAGACTGATCGCTTTGGTGAACCAGGTAATTTCACACCTCCCACAGATTCTGACACTTTTCATCTCAGCTTTTGCACAAGGCTTGCTAAGTACACACAGCACAGCTCTACCTGCACCGTTTTTGACTTTTACAGTGCTCCACTTCTTCCATCCCTACAACAAGAGTTACCTAGAAACTTAAACAGAACACATTTAAAACTTGCTAGAAAACCCTGAGAGCTGCAAACATGCCAAACAAAACCCCATTATCAAGGTATACCTGAAACAAAGGTCCAGCTT
>NC_048926.1:10112694-10134518 GCF_011077185.1 Oxyura jamaicensis | reverse complement strand
TTGTTGTTTTATTTCTTTTTTGGTTGGTTGGTTGTTTTTTAAATAAAACTCAACTCTCGTTAGCAAAAGAAGCCTTCGTTTAACAGGCCCTATGTCTCTAAAAGATGTCACGCAACAGAAGGGGTGGCAATTCAATTTCCTTTCTACAATACTTTAAATGCAGAATACAGTTAATGTATGTAGGCCTCTGAACACTTTAAATGACAAAATTGATTCAGACAGTTGGAGAGACATCTGGATCTCATTTACAGGTTAATCTGTTACCAGATTTGATTTGACACACTGACTTAACATCACACAGGTTTGCATGCTCCTGAACTGAAGAGCGTCACAGGCATTCGTGCTTGTTGCTTAGCTCAAGAACTCACCCACCTGAAATATTCCTTGAACTACTTCAACAGCAGAAATTCACAGGTCAAGGAAATGCTATCATGTAGTTTGCACACCCCTGCAGAAACATTGAAGGCAGGTCTAGAAACTTTTCAAAGAGCAGCAATTAAAAGGAAAATTATAAACAGTGCTACAGAGTATGTGCTGAGGGAATTGGGGATGAAGAGTTTTTTTAGAACAAAAATCAAACCTGTATCTCACAAAAACTAAAAAAAAAAAAACACCTTAAATCAAAATCACCTTACTAGAAGGATAAGGGACAAGAAGAATAAAAGAAACTAGGTATGCCACTCGGAGAAAGCTACTGTGGCAGGGAACAAAACACAAGAAGAAAAGTAAAAGGTTTGCAACTGGTTCTTTCCCTGAAGGGATAGCAAACATCAGACTTCCAGGATCCTGACACCAGCACCTCTCAGCAAATCTGTATTGAGCAGCAAGGTCTTGCTGTTATTTCTTGTTTTGAAAACAAAATTTTAAATAGAGCAGTTAGTACTGGATAGGTTCACAGAGAGGAAGGGAGGATACTCATAAAACTGCAGATCCCAAGACCCCGAACTCCCCTCGTCTCTGAACTTACAGAACGATATGGTGATTTTACTAAATGGTGATTTTACTAAAAAGCTGGCACAGAACAGGATCCACATTGGCAAAACACAACCAACATACCGTGACCATTAAGGACAAAGGCTGTACTGCAAAAGGAATGTGTTTTTAAAATGTGCTCACCATTTTTCAAAAAAACCCTTCAGGAGATCTTATCAATAAAATGCTTTAAAACACTGACAAACTATTTTGCAATCCACAGCTCGCATCATTTATACAGTGAGCATTAGCGCTTGTAGCTTCCTTACTGCAAAGCAGAAGCTTTATTAAGTTTACTTACAGCTGATCCCAGAAAGAGCTTCCTGAAAGTCAGTAGGAAGCATTCAACTGATTTCAGATAAGCAGCAGCTGAAATAAGCTTGACAACATTGTTCCTTCTGTCCGGGTAAAAAGAGAATATTCATGAACCATACAGCCAGAAAAGCTGGAAACAGATGCTGGGAAGCAGTAAAGAAAGTAGGAACATGCAATCCTTGAACTTTACAACCCCCTGTAACAGATTAGCACTGCTAGTGAATCCAAAGCACCAACAGCCCATAAAATGTTTTCCAGTTTTTACATAAAATAAAGTTGGAAACAGAAGAAGTGCAGAAGCCTCCAATTCTAGGGAGCTTGTGTGGCTAAATGGTGTGCAGGAGAAAGAAAGGAGGTGGAAGCTTAAGGGGAGGAGCTGGTCGCAGTGTGCTGGAGTTCCCAAAGCCGGGTGAGATGCAGCACTGCAGAAGCTCTTCCCAGGCATAGGGTTATCTATCCCCCTTTCTATCTATCTTAACTATCTATCTATCACCCCACAGTCCACCTGGCAGATGGTCAGTCTCAGGAGACTTCCCCAGCCAACACAAAGCAGATCAACCACCTGAGCCTCACATCACCTTTCAGGTAAGGAGCAGAAATCATAAGCCATCTTCTGCCAGCTTTGGGACATGCCGCAACAACAGCTTCCCAGCACCCAGACAAAAATCTTCCCTCTAGCAATGCATCTAATTACCCGTCCTCCAAGGCTGTGCAGAAACTATTAGCTGCAACCCTCAGGAGCCCCACAGCCTGTGACAGACACGGTGCCTCAAAGACACGCCAAGTCAAAATGCTCCAGAGAGCCCTTTACCTCATTACTCACCTCTTCAACTTCTCTGACAATAATCATGATCTCAATGCAAGCTGACAAGTTAATTCTGGCAAGACAGGAGCCAGTATACTGAGATGTTTATTTAGAATTGTGCTTTACTACTGCTAACAGCCCCACAAAATCTGAAGAGTGAAGTCCCTTATTACTACCACCACGGTTTCTCTGGGGTAGATGCACATACAAGCCATCTAATCCCTCCTAGCTATGGCCAGACCCGGCACAGGCAGGCGAGCATCACCTCAGACCATTCGGATCATTTTATCCTTTTAATCATTTTTCTCCTTGAGAAGTGGGAAAACACACGCTGAAATTCTGTTATGCTGTGATTAACAAACCAAGAGGTGATGCCTCTGTACAAAGTTTACTAGGGGAAGAGGGGGAGAAGTAGAAGATGGTGATGGAGAAATGTATTTGATCCTATTTGTGCAACAAAACTCCGTTTAAACAAGAAGGAAAACTCCTTCTAAACAAGAAGGCAACAGAGATTGTAGCCAACCTCCTGACTCTGGAGGAGAGCTCCACCTATATGCACTTAACATCCAAACACGGAAACCAGCTGATAAAAAGCACAGCTCGGAGAAACCCTCTAACATGTACTTCTTCCCTTCTTGGCTGACCAACGCAGACATGTTGCTGAAGACTCCCTGAAGTTTCTGCTCAGCAGCTGCTTTGAACTGAGCAGTGAGGACAGGAACAAAATCTCTTATTCAAATCATGGAGATTATGGAGAGGTTAATCCTCCTGACGCTGGCAACACGGACAGCTCTGTCAGGTGACCTGGTTCCCCAACCAGGAGGTGAACTAAACAGCAATCCAAGCTGCCTCATCTCTCCAATATCCTCTTGTAGCCTTCACTTTATTGGTTAAAAAAAAAAAAAGACAACCAGCTTGGATACAAAATACTGGAATGAGTTATTGTGTGTGTGTCTTTCTCTCAGATTTATTCTGTTAGATTGTGCGTCAGTCCATTTTGTTAAAGGAGTTCCCTGCAGGTTGCAGGTTTCTCTTTTCACAGTTTAATGACCAAAAGAGCATCCCTACTCCTGAATCGGTGCCTGATTAGGAGAAGAAAAAAATATAAAATCTTTCAGAATTTGCAGATGCAGAAGGTAAATACTACTGGGCAGAGAAGAAAGGGGGCTTCTAATTTCAGTGACATAAATTACCCTTCTTTCAAGCTCTGTGAGGATGAGAAATGCATTACTTTAAGTAAGTGGAAATGCCTTAATTGATACCATGAACAAAACCTGCACCATTTAATTTCACAGAAGACAGACTTAAATCCATATATGCCTATAGCTGTCAATGACTAAGGAAATATGTATAATGTAAGCTGTACCCTAACACCAGAAGGCAGGAAGACAGACAACATATTGTCTGCTGGAAGACACTCTGAGCTGGTGAACTGACTTGGCTGACAAACCAACAGTTCAACTAGTTTACAAGAAAAGCTTGCATGTTAAAAAAAAAAAAAAAAAGAGAGAGAAAAACTTAAACCTAACTCGGAAGTGAGTTCCTTCAGCATTTTTATTTTATTTGAAGATGAAATCTACCTCTTTACAATTAATTTATTCCAGGACACGAGGCACACGCAGCAGCTCAGGCATAGTAAGCTGTCTCTGGTACCAAACAAAGAAGAAAGAGCAGGATTTACAGATAAAAATAAAACAACTTGAATGTATTTCTCTCTCTTTAGTAAACAAAAACACTGAAGTCATCTCTCTAGTCCCCTGAATGACTAAGGCTTCTACGCTCCCCAGGCAGGTTTAGGTCCAACATGAAGCACCCTGGAGCAAAAGCTGCTGGCTAACCACACCAGAAGTGATTGCCATCTAATCACAGCCTCCATATCTTCAAGTAGTTTCACTGAAGTTACAGGATGGCAAGCAAGCAAGCAACTGAATGAACACGGCTACTCATCAAGCTCACCTGAGCACAGGTTTGCCCAGAGAGGGACTGAGCTAAACAAATCTCATTGTTCAGCTTCAGAAGTTTAACATACCTTCCAAAAGAGAAACTCAAAAATAAAGCAATAGCATATTTGTGGTGGATTCAATAATATATATATATATATACATATATATGTATATATATATATATATGTATGTATATATATATACATATATATATATATGTATGTATATATACATCCACACACCCCACCGTACTACAGCAAGAGATAAGCTCCCAGGAAAGACAGCAACTGCGATTTCCTGCACCAAATAATGGAGCAGAATTGGTCTATTTTGAAAAATAGTTTTAATGAAAATGTTAACTTCATGTTACTTAAATATTTAATTGATTTGGTTTACAAACCAGAGACAACCATAACATCTAGGAGACAAAACAAAGCTGACAGCAAGTGCTGAGGAAAAGTAAAAGAAATACTTAGGATATCAGCTATGGTATAATTGAATGAGATTCCCACACAAGAACTGGGGATCTAACAGAACACTGCTTGCAGATGAATTCTTTGGAAGCCTGACTTTACCCTTGGCATTGACCATTAGACTGGCACCAACTTTCAGGACTTCTTTTGTTTTGCTTAAGGTCTTCAGATGCTGATCACTTATGATATTCCCTAGAAGGAAGGTGAAAAGAATATTTCAAGTTAAGGTTGTAAAGGCAGAATGTGTTTTCCAAAATGCAACTACAGGCTGATACCCAAGCACCATTTAGGAACAGCAGCTGACTGCTCCCCACAGCAGTACTGGTATCTGAAGGAGCTGTGTCTCCTGAACACATTAGCACTCACCTGCAATATTTTTGTTTTGACACAAGCAGGTACACAGAACTGAATCACAACCAGGCGTTACTATTGACAAGGATTACACCCAAGACAGTTCTGAAACCCATGTGCTTGCTTGTATTTCAGCCTCCATAAAAATTACACTGAAATTCCATCAGGGTAAATACCATTAGTATCAAAATTGTTAACTAACATAGACAGCCTTCGGTAACAATTTAGCATGAGCAAGTTTCCCCACTTGCTGTTTGGTTTCTTCTTATTAAAATGTATAATCAAGCAAATTGCTACATCAAAACTTTACCTTAATGTACATTGTTTATAATGAGCAGTTGTCAGAGCAGGAATTCACACCCCAGTGAAGTTAGTGCTGTGAGCATCTGTACTGGGTCTGGCTGGGATGGTAACTTTCCCTGCAGCAGCCCATACAGTGCTGCGCTCTGCACTTGTAGCTAGAACAGCAGTGGGATCACACCGGTGTTGTGTCTGCTGCTGAGCAGTGCTGGCAGAGCATCAGGACTCTCTCTGACCCTCCTAGGGGGTGGGCAAAAAAGTGAGAAAGAAACATCACCAGGGCAGCTGACCTAAACCAACCAAAGGGATATTCCATACCATATGATGTCACACTCAGCAATAAAAGGTGGAAAAAGGAAGAAGAGGGGAGGGGTGGGCTCTCGTGAATACGTCTGTCCTCCTCCCGAACACCGGCTATGTGCATTGAGGCCCTGCTTCAAGGACGTGGTCAAGCATCACTCATTTGTGGGAAGTAGAGTACTTTCTTTCCTCTGCACTTCCACATAGCCTTTACTTGTTTTGTTTAGTTATTCCCTTTCCCCCTCCCTCTTCCCCTTTCCCTTTTTTCCCTTTAGTTGAATTGTTTAATTAATAATAATATTTCCTTAATAATAATATATATATATATAATAATATATATATATATATATTTTTCTTTCTCTTTAATTAAATCATCCTTATCTCAACCCGTGAGTTGTTCTTTCCTTTACTTCTTCCCCTCCTCATCTGAGGAGGGGGAGTGAGAGAACGGTTGTGGTGTTCAACTGCCTAGCACGGTAAAACCACCACAGCAACACAGCACTGGAAGGGCTCTTTGTGGTCACAACCTCTAGCTTCCATTCTCACTAAGTCCTGTACCCTAATTTCCAGCCTAGGCTGGAAATGACACACTTATGCCTACCATACCTTATGCCAATGTTATCCTCCAACTTCAGTGGCTTTTCCTACCCTGTGCTTCATTTCCTGTAGTTATTTCTGAACAGAAGTCATAGATCCCACCAATGCCCACTTATCAGGTGGAAGAAGCCACAGCCTCCTGGTCTTCTCACTGGAAAGACTGAAAGGAAAGGAGAGACAGCCAAATTTACTTCCACCCTCCCCATTAAGTCCTACCTGAGCTTGTCCATCCCAAACAGGCTCATCCTGTGTAGGCTGCTGCATTCACAGACAACTTACCCATGCCTTTGTCCTTCCCCCGTACCAGGAATACTTTCCCCAGCACGCACTGCTCCACCTTTTCCTCTTCCCACAATTTTCCCATACTGGTTGACAACATGGTGCAGTCACGAGGACTCCTCTTCTTTCATGAAGTTCCTTGTTTTTCAGAAATTCCTGTCATTTGCCTTTACACGTGTAACTCTTCTACTTAATACCAGCTCAGGGTCATTTAATTCTTCATGCATTATATTTCTCTACTTCCAAATTAATTATGGCATTAGGACTTGCCTTAAAAACAAGTTTGACACACACATTCCTACTTTTCTTGCCATAACACAAGCGGAAGACATCTATCTGCTTTTCCCACCAGTTTTTCGATGTTAGTAGCTTCTGCTACAGCCAGTTCCTTACCCACCTTACGTTTCTTCTGCCTGTTCCAACTTTCTTCAAGTAGAAACATCTGCTGTGGTGATTGGCAAGATGCATGTTTTCATACAGAGGCAAGAGGTTAGCCCAGCACAGTCTGCCTCTCGAAAAATCTACACCACATTTATAAAAATTACCTTCCACACCACTTCCATCTCTCTATAAAGCTTTTATTACTCTCACTTTAAACTTGATTTTAAACCTCATGTTATCACAGTCTCCTCTGCTTTTGAGGTCAAGATGCACATATCACCCACACTTCTCCCCTACCTCCTTATCTTTCTGCCAACACGCAGAAACCAACTATCTCCTTCTCCAATTAGGTGATGCCACTGCTGGCTTACAGCAGTAAGCATCCACTACCAGATTTTAGATTTAATGTGTTGCATGTTACCACTCTGGGCTAGAGCTTACCTGGCTTATATTAATTAAGGTGTAGATTTTCTCCCACCCTATACACCTGTGTATTGTTTTCAGCCCTCTTGTTTTCAGCCCTCACAAGAAACAACAACTGCAGCTCAGGGATCACACCCAGCTCATCTTTACACCCTGTCCCTATGCAGTGTGGTCTGATTCCTTCCTCTGTGATATGGGTTGTTTCTCCTTTTCGTGTGACCAAAGCACCTGCTGTTACCTGGTTTAACATCCTTTGCAAGAGGGTCACCTCTTCTGCCGAGTTGGAAACCCCTGCCTTATCCCTGCACTTCCCAATCTTCAAGACACACCTTCCTTTCAGATTTTTTTGCCCACACCTCACATAGGTTGAGTGTTTGCTCACTGAATCCTGACACATTGATCAGGTCAATCATCAGCTCTGGGGTCATTTCCTAGGAGGAGCCTTTCCTTATTATGTGAGATGTTAATATTTGCCCCTGCAGCTTCACAGACTTCCATGTCTTCCTCCATACCCAAGGTCCTGCCTTCACCAAAAAGCTTCTGTATACTTTTCGCAGGTGCTGTTCTACAGGTTGAGCTGTTCAATTTCACCTAGGTTAAGCTGTGGTCACTCAGACCATATTCTCTTCCCTTTCCAACATCTCTTCAGCATCCTTTGTGCGTCTTAAAGCCACCACTACGGTTGCATTGGTCCTAGGGCCACAGTCACCATGCGATGATGAAACTGCCAGGTAACACAGCACTGTACCCAGCTGTGACCAACAGCACTCCTCTGCTGCGGGGAGTTAGCCTGACACACTGACAATGCCCAGAAACACTTCTCTCGAACCACATTACAAGACTTCTACCCACATTTAAATCCTGGACTATGCAGATCTCTTAGTGTTACCACAGCAAAGTCTCTTATCAGCTCTTCCCAAACTAATTTCAGCCCAGCTGGTTCCCTTTTATCCACCCTAATGCTGCTTTACAATTCTGCATCCCTAACGCGGCAGAATATTGCCAGTCACCTTTGTTGCTCTCTTGCCAGAGCAGGGCATCCCCTCCAACATCTCCATTCCCATCACAACCCCTGCTGACCCTGCTGCAGCTGCTTCAAGTCCTACACCAACAGCCCTATCATCACCATTTCATTCACAAGCTTTCTACCATGCTGTTTGGGAAACAGATTTAAAAAAAAAAAAAAAACTACTAACAAAATACATTCCGCTGTCTACTTCCTATAACTTTATACACCACTTGTTAGAGTCATGCAATCCCTAATTCATCTCCAGCGCCAGCTCTTTCCTGCTGCTGAGAAAAACTGAAATGCAAACCCCAGAAAGCATGCACAGGGTTAACTCCGGTGTATTCACACTCCAGTCACGTGCAGCTCTGCTCCAATAAAGCCTGAACACATTTCTAGATCTTTGACTGAAGTGTCCGACCCTTACAGAACGGTAACTACAAACTCAAATTCACAACAGGTTTGTTGCTAGCCTCCCACTAAACCACACTCTTCCCACCTAGCCAAAGCGTAACAAAACACTGATTTAACATGCCAGCCCGGCAGGTTGCAGAACGTCTTGATCTCCTTTCAACCACCAAAAAAATATATGTAAGTGTTTCTTATTACAGTCAGATCATCCATAAAACAGCCAAGAACCTCCACTTAAGTAACAGGCGATACCAAACTCCCTTTTTCCCCAGTCCCAAAGGACTGGCAGGGTGGGAGATCAACATTTCCTAACAGTTTCTCCAGCCTAAGCAAAGGCACACCTGCTGCTGTGATGCTGAGCTGCACAACCAGTTCAGGTTAAAAAGCATAAATTTGTTGTGTATGATGATAATCAACTTCATTGCCTAGCACTGCCACAAATCCTTCGTCAATTTTAATTCAGAATCTGATCTTTTTCTAAAAGACTCAAGGTTGTTATGCTAAAAAAATACGATGTCCTACAGAGGGTCATATTAGATTACTACAACAATCCATTCTGGCCTTATAACTATAGAGTTTCTAAGCAGTTAATCTCCTCAAAAAAACTGCTATTAAAATGGAGCATATGCAGACTTCACTCACTTAATTTGATATGAGAAAATCTAATAAAATTTTGCACACGCAGCAAGTTATACCAGGTAGGAAAGGCTGAAACAACATTACTGTCTCACATCCACTTCCCCTCCCCACCAACTGCTATTCGCATTATGTGCCACATCCACGTTTCCATACTGCGAGTTTCAGCTCAAATCAGGATTGTAAGTCTGGGGCATGTGTGAACTAAAAAATAGGAAGAATTTATTTTAAAATCACAATAACTTATTAGTCTATGAAATATCATTAATATGAAATATCATTAATTCCCACCTCCAAAAACAAAGGCAGCCTCAGCTTTCTAGTGATTGCCCTCAAGCTCTTAAGAAATATCACATGCAAGGCACCTTTCTAAGAGGCCAAGCAACCTCCTGAAGAATGCCACCCACTTGCTTATAAAGAAAGCATGATGAAAACAGCTCAAAAGATTGGGAGGGTGAACAGAATAGGAATGACACACAATTTTCTAAAACGTGCGTAGCTCATAATGCAGCAGTCAAATTCCCTCCTCACCCAAAGCTGATAAGCTACCTTGGCATCATCTCAATTAGTGCACAGTACTGCTGGCATGATGGAAAAAACTGTACTTAAAGGTTTCCAAGATAACAGCTTACAGATCCCCAGTGCACCTGCAGCCGTGACACCCCACAGGGACTCCAGTTGCAAAGGACTGTGGCTATTGCAGCAGAAGACCATGTGATGGCTAAATGTGACTCAACACAGGCACTGGAAGTCAGGAGGCCCTGGGTATTTCCTGAAAACAAGTTCTGGGGTTTGTGAAATCCCTCAGGAAAAGCAGGTGTTCATAAAGGATTTCCTTCTAGATATTTAAATGACTCCAAATTCATTTACATTTTATTTGAATTCCTTGGAAACTGGAAGTTGGCCAAGCAGAAAATTTCAGTTTATATTATGGCTTAAATGAAATTTGTCCCACAGCTTCTTCAGATAGACCCTTTCCATCTCTACCTGACCATACAGAACTGTTCTGAAGCATCTTTAAAAAAAATACTTTTCAGCAATTAAAAAAAAATATTTGAAAGAGATGAGTTTGCATAGCAGTCTTTGAATAATCTGGTCAAGGATTTGCTGAAAAAAAAAAAATGCCTTAAAGAAACCTTGGAACACTCAGGATGCCAACATTCAGCGCAGAGCAGAATAAAGCACACAGCTCTCCATCACTGAAGTTTACAACGCTGTATGGCCTTGATCAGGTACCCAGTGGCACAAAAAGATATGAAAAATGCCCACAGTGAAAAACTACCACTGTGCTGGCAAAATGTTTTAAAGGAACAAAGGGTTTAATGGGCTTAGCTCCAGACCCAACCACCTTTCCTCAGCAGAAGCCAAGAAAGATGGCACCAGGTTGGCTGTATGCTGCAGACTTATCTGGACAGAGGAGTGATCCAAGATATTCTTTACTGTATAACTTCTCCCTTTTAATTATTACTTCTTTTAATTATGCACCTTAAACTGAATAGTATTACACCACTGAGAAAATAAGCACAGAGTGAGCCAATACTCAGAAATGCAATTCAGCAATTATTTTGTATCGATAAATTAATTCCACGGTGGAAATGCTGGAGTTTCCTTAGAAGAGCATTTGGCTGTAAAGAATTAAGAGGGTTAAGTCACAGGAGCTTTAAGTAATAAGGTTAAAACCAGTATTCCTTAAAGGGACACAGCCAGGGCTGGAAGCCAAACTTCTTTTAAAACTCAGCAACAGTTTTAGGCTAGAGATTATCTCAAGGAAGACACCTTCTCTTATCCCTCATCAGACATTCCCTTCTAGTTCAATTCACTTTCCATTCATAAGGGATGTTTGGGTGCAAGGAAGAAGATGAGGGGCCTGAAGCCTGCACAAAGTTGTTTGAAGATCATGCCACGTTTCTGTTTCTAAATGACCCTTTTCCAAGATTACAGGCAGGCAAAAAGGGAGCAAAATCAGGGGTGTGTTTTTAATGCTTAACACAGCTTTTAACCCATGGAACCATGCCCAGAAATGATAAAACCTCTACAAATTTTAAGTCTGGACACTGAAAGTATATCCTGCAAACAAAGGGGGGCGGCCGCCCCCCCCAGTAATATCTACCTGACAACATCTCAGTTTAATATAGAATCATATAATCATAAAGATTGGAAAAGACCTCCAAGATCATCTGGTCCAATCATCACCCTACTACTGAAGTCATCCACTAACCATGTCTCTAAGCACCAGGTCCAACCTTTCCTTAAACACCCTCAGTACAGGATTTCAGTAAGGTGAAGGTCTCTGAATGTAGGCTGCCACATTGAATGTAGGTACCCAACTCCCTTACAATTCTTTCCAAATCTTCCTCCAACTCACCTGACAAAAGGAAGAACCTACGAACATTCAAGAGCATCACGCTAGAGGGACCTTGAGCTGAGTCACAGCCATCAGCTGATAGCATTTATTTTCATTTTTAAGATACCCTCACCTACTTGTCAGAGACACAGCAAACCTGCCAGCACCATCTTCTGTTTCCTCACCGCCTTCCATAACAGCAGGGTATGAGTTCATGTAATAACGTGGTGCTTATGAAGTTCAGCCAACTTTCTTTCAAAAATAATTCTTCAGCTGTGGACTCTCTTCCTCTAACCTGACCCCATATCCATAGCAGGTCCCTTGCACTCCACACTGCACAAGAAGGGAAAGATCACTAACATCAACAGGTATTCACTATATTACTTAAAAGCGTGATAATTCAATTGAAACTCAAAGCTAATGATTGGAAAAATAAGGAGTCTGTGTTGAAAGCCTGAGTGAAGAAGGTAGACATCTCAGCTTTTTGTGATGCACTGAGTAAACCTCGAGTTATCTTTTCATTGAACAACCAAACATAGTTTGGAGGGTGTTTAATTATTTTTTTTTTAAATCTGGATTAAAATTGAAGCTTTCTTTCTATCTCAACTAGAAACACAGACTCTCAGGAAAACACGTTACAAGCAAGGTGCTTGGTATGGTAGTATTTAACTGAAATGTGAACTCACAGAAGACTGTATTAGTCAAATAAAACTGGTCAAGCTGAGAAATACTGGGGAGCTCTTACGCCTACTGGCAATTCCACAGTTCTTTTAAAACTTGTAGATAGCGTTCCAACTAAAAGCACGAAGCAGGAGAACTACTTTGGATCCCTATTACATTTACTTTTGCAGAACAACAGTTTCAAAATTGCCTACAGTAGTTGTGATCAAATCAAATACCTAGCAATGTACAAGAGACATTTCAGAAATTCACAAAGCTGAGCATAGTTTTGAGTTATTTCATTGAGAAAAAATAAAGTTGAACAGCAACAGTGACATCAGTTGCAGAAAGCATTTATGAAGAGTTTACTCCTTGAGCAAGTACAGTTCTAGTCTACCCCACTCCAAAAGCAGCAGATACAAACCACTGCACAACATACAAGAAATAAACAGTTATCAATACATGTTAATTGATCCTAGGTGTAAGGGGAGATGAGATAAATACAACAAAAAATATTTAATCATCTTAGAGGACAAAAAGAAACACAAGTATATTGCCATCCTAACTCAGCCACTGATTTATTTGCCAAGCACACAATAAACATTTGCTCCATGCTTGGGGAGAGACAAGGCACCTGTGTGACCAGGTACTTTGCAGTCCACCAGTAAGTGAAGACAAAATCCAAGATGTAAATAATAAAAATCAGGAAGTCTAGACATCTGTAGAAACCTGGAGCCCAGTGACATTTGCTTTAAATACATGCAGAAAGATTAGAAGAGACCCTAAGGAGACCAAAGTGCCACACTCCAGGTGATGCTCAGCATGCTCACAGGAGTACCTGCAGATCACTGAACACACCAGGCAAATGTCTGTAAAAAACTAATACAGCAATCAGTGTTTAAGGAGGTAAAGTTCTGAAGAAATTACTACTGATAAAGCAGTGAAAGCAAGTGGCTTCCACACACTTTAATACTAAGAAAATGTCAGGTACTAATAGGTTTTAATCTACCAAAAAGAGAGTGAGCGGAGTCCAAACAGATCCTCACAGCAGCTCCTGATCTGTTTGCAAGACCACACAATGAAATTCCTGTATGAAAAGAGATGTGTTGTTAGACACAGCACTCGGGTTTCAGCTCTCTAGGAAGAGCGGTGAGAACAGCTTTCACTGAGTGACTGAAGTAGTTTCCAAAATATTGTGTAAAAATTGCTAACAAGGTATAGACAAAAAAAACGAGGGAGGAAAGTTTCGTAAAAGGATTGTTTGCCACCAGACACAAGCACTTCACAAGCCTCCAAGCCAAATATTTAAGGTAAGGTCCAGGATTTAAAATAAAAAAATAAAAATAAATAAAAAATAAATAAATAAGCAGTTATATTGCTTGGACTTTCCATGACACTATGTCACTATGTAAATTGTAACTAGCTCTCAACTGTTACAGTTCAAAATGAGGAACTTACAGCACTTGGATTAAATCCATCAGTATGTTGCATATTAAAACATTATGTTAAAGACAACTTTAACGCATTTGACCTGCACCAAGTGAGCAAGAAAAAAGCAGATGCCACTCAAATTCAGGAAGCACCTCTGTACATTTCCTTTATCCCGCTGAAAACCAGAGAGGATTTTCCAGCAGTTCTTAGTGACCAAGCTCTTAAAACAAGGAGTCCACACTGTTTGTTGAATTGCTGCAGTACTAGTGTCCAAAGCTGAAGGAGGGTTTGAGACAGAAAAGTGAATGAACATCTGTGCATCACAAGCCAAATGCAGTCTGTAGGTTTTAACCATTCCTGCTACTTAACAACAGATGCTTGAAAGCTTTATAGTTCCCTCTCTGATTAAGCCACCAATTACACACCAGCCTTCCAAACCCCAAACTTAAGACTCAATGCAGTGAGGCTCCTTTAAGTCCTAATACACTTTATCTTAGCATTACTATCCAGAATTGTAACACCTTTTATTTTCTTCCAACCCTACATATACTGGCAATTTTGTGATTAATTGCAGATAGAGAAAATGAGTCTGTAATAGTATACTTATTCATGAAGCAATGTATTTGTATTAATACCTGCAGTTCAGCTACTGTCTTCAGAATCTAATTCTGTTCTTTTCCATTTTAATCTACACAAAAGCAGGTAGGGTGTTGTCCTTGTTTTTTTCAGTTCTGCAACCATTTTCAGAAAGCAGTTGCAACACAGCAGTACCATCACCCCCTTGCTACGAGTACTACTTACAAGAGAGTCCTTCACCACTGAGAGGCAAGAGCTGGAGGCACTGCATTCAGCCTCACAGAGAACACAGAGGTGAGTTGAGGCTGTTGTATTGAGAAAAAAAAATGTAAATACAAAGAAAAAGCCCTCGTGCTTGATTACTGGCCTTCTAGTTATGGATTTTTCTAAATATTCAACAAGGTGGACATGCTTTTATTTCTAGTGTCAATAACACCCATTTCCATCTTCCCTGTTTGCTTCTTTCTCTTGTATGTCAGAGTTTAATCAGGTGGGCAGGTACTGGAACCCCACTTTTGCTGGCAACCCAAGAAAGCACTGTTAAGTTCCCTGAGTTCCACTCCAGCTATTCTGACAAGCCAAAAAAAGTCACCAGATAATCAAGCTTTGCAGCTCTTCAGAGCATCAGCAACATAAGCAACATGCAATGAAAAGAAAGTCCGTAGCCTCTAGGTGTTATCATCTCCCATGGCAGTCAATAACTTAGAATTTCAGAGAGCAAGACCAGAACAGATCTCCTAACTCCATGTCTCACATACCTCAGACAGCTACGTCTCACACAGATACTGCAGACCAGACCCCAAGACAAAAGCACCGTGCCCTCATGGGACTTAGCCACACACCATGTGCAGGGATGACAAAAGCTCCCCTGTGCCATTGTCCCCAGAACAGCAAAGTAAAGCATTTCAGATACTGATACAGTGAACAGGATAGGTGATATATGAGACAAAGAAAGACAATTTTTATTACTATTATCAGATGGAGAAGGTAGGTCCAGAAGCTGGGGAGACAAAGGAACTGAAGACACAGCATAAGCTGCTATAAAAAAGGAAGGAAGACTAGAAGTGAGCCATCACTGGGTTTGATAAGAAGCTATACCATTATCTTGAGATGCCAAGAGCTGGTGGCAAAGTAAAATGTAATAGAAGTGAACAGGTGAAAGGGTGTGAAGTGCATCTTTGGACAATGATGCAAACGGAGCAAAGGAACCGATGACAACACACTGGTGACCAGGTGATCCACCCTCGGTGGGGTCCTCGCTTGGTACGCCCCTTGCAAGCTGTGCTGAGACAGCAGCTACTTCTGCCTGTAAGCTGGTAGACAGGAAAGATCAGAAGAAATTGAATGAAGTTAAGATCCAAGGTAAAAATCAAGACTTCCAAAAAAAAAAGAAAGTTAACAACATAAGACTGATGTGAAAAACTAGACTGCTTCCCTGGGACTACTTTTATTTAATGCATTCTATTTTCACAAACACAACCCTAAATGCAAACTAATAAAGCGAACTGTGCCAAGAGAAGATTATGAGACATAATCCAGACACAGCTGCTCTGAACTGGAGGATATGCAATCTCTTTTGCACTTAAGCGGTAGAATCAAAATATGAAGAAGTCTCCTCTAAAGGCCTCAGTCGTGTAAAATTCAGCACTTGTTTTCTCCTTCTCTTACACCCTCTGCATCTTTCAAGATTCCTCCTCCACAAGAGTCCCTTAGATCGCTCCTACAGCCACTTCCCTCATCCTCCAAACACTTTCAGGTGAGCCCAGACTCAGACTTCTGCTGAGTTTAGATTTCCTGCCAGGTACTTCTACAACAGGCATGGCACAAAGCTTCTGAAAAAAACACCCGATCTCTGAGAAGAAAAAGAAATGCACCTCTAAAAAATGAGATCAAGCCACAAATGTCAGCTGCTCTTTGGGGAGCAAAAGCAGTGCTCAGATCTGTTTTGTATGCACTGTTTTAGATTATCCATTCATTAAAATATCATTAATGCACATAATTCAAGTGGAAAAAAAAATCTGTGAATTGCAACACTTTCTGGCTGCTAGGCTTCGTGTTACACTGCCACTTAGATTTTTTTCCATGTTTCACTTTTATCTGTTAAACTGCAATTCAGAGGCGATTAACAGTGTCCTAATCACCTACATTTCTTTCACAGGTTCTTGGTTGTCTTTCTTTCTTTAATCTCAGGTCTACAGCATCCAACCCCAAGTTGCTGTGCAAACTTACATGTATATCATTTTTAATGAAAAAGCAGCTTGTTATAAATAAATACATAAGCCACCAGAACTTACTGCTGCTTGCCCCAAAAGTAATTGTTTTACCTCACCTTCTGGTACTTATTTTGTTTTTCAAACTGCGCTACACCACTATAACACCATTTTATGTTTAATGGTTCATACTTGTGAGTTCTCATGAGCTCATTCTTTCAGTCATGACCATCTAAAAAAAAAACACATTTAGTAAATTGACTATATTCTGCATTCTTATAATAAAGGTGCTCTGTATCATCTAAATCACTGCCAGTATTACCTACCATCTTAGCAGAGCAGGTGGATATAAAATTTCATTTTCACAATAGTTCTCCACCACACAGTAACGAACCACTTCAAGCCTCTTCTTTACATCTTTGCACCCAGACAAAAATAAGGCAAACACAAAAGCACGTCATTCTGGACCACTGAAATGCTTTTGTCCCAAAGGCTCAATGGATCACGAAGGAATACCCTGGCAAAGCAAGACCGTCTCAGTAACTGCAACATCCAGTTCATGGTCTTTCACTCCTCTTAGCAGATGGGGTATAAATACACCTATAACACAGCTCCAAGTGGCATCAGAAACAGATTTATTTTTTTTTTCATAGGACAGCCTGAGAGCATTTTGAAGTCCCTTAGATCGCTCTAAGAAGAATGGGGAAAAAAAGTAACATGTAAACATCCCTGAGCTAAAAAGAACCAGCTTCAGATAAGACATTTTCGTAAAACTTTCCAAATTTCTAAGTCCACCAGAGATGCTCAGTGTGCTTTAGAGATTACAGAGAACATTTTTAAGATAAGCTCCACACTTACACAACTCTCCTACCTCCTAAAACAGAATCTTTTTTTTTTTCTTTAAATAAAAGGGTTGAAACTTAATTAAGAAGCCCTCTCATAGAAGGACAGTGCCCTCCCCAAAACATTGCGCACTCAATATACTTTGGTATTACTCTGCTGGCATCATTTAATTAACACTATCATCAAAACACTGATTTTGATTCAAAAAGGTGATGAAATAGCTGGGTGAAGAGCTGTTATCAGACCACGGGATACGAGCAAAAGAAAAGCTGAACTAGCAGCAGCACACCAGTGTCAGTTTTTTTTTTTATCATATCTGGCAAAGGAGCTGAGAACATTAAAACAATACTTCTAAGCCGAAGGGCACGGCTGTGGGGACACCCTGCGACCAGCGTTCAGCGCAGAACACTGACAGGAGACACGTCCCAGGAGCACGAGTCCTGGCAGATGGTTCCCTTCGGGGATTTTTTTTTTAGTTTTTTTTTTTTTGGCACAAGAGAGCAAGAAACTGAGAACTGGAGATAAAGAGCAAGCGATTAGCACTATAATCCATTCTGCATGCGAAAGCACTACTTTCCAGTAACCTGTTCAGCAAGGGAACGAGGCTCGATAGCAGGAGAAGATAATTAGTAATGTACCTGAAATAATGCTGCAGGTTAGCAGCACGGACACGGAGAATAACAACGTTAAAGCTCGTGACAGCGGCCTGCTCCCTGCCAGCGCAGTTTCATTCAGCGGCAGCGTTTTGACTCGTGTACAAATGAGCCACGAAACTCAAACACGGCTCCTCCCCGCTCCGAGGTTTTGGCACCGGGCTGGACCGCCACTCTTCGGCATCGCACCTGCTGCTTCCTCGCCTTCCTCGGGGCCTCTCCGCGCCCCAAAAGCCGTCCTCGCCCTCGGCCAGACCTGGGGGGGCTCAGCCACCTGCCGAGGGCTCCACCTGAAGGTGCGAGGCTCAGCGCCGCCTTCACGGCTTCTCGACCCAACATGGGCTCAGCTGTGAGGCAACTGGGATGCCGAGAGGGATGGAAACCGTCACTTAACAACAAAACAAGAAAAGCCCCACACAGACTTGAAACCTTCCCAGTTGTGAGTGGAGTCTCAGAGTGGAAACCAACTTCGGAGGCAGGTGCTGGGGGACTTGCCTGTCCCTTTGGGGAGCTCTTTGGGGGTCCCCACGACTTCGCCCCACTCCTCTCCCCCCCGTTTGAGGCAGGACACCCCGAGGGGTGTGCGGGCTGGCCACCACCTGCGGGTGGCACCACCGGGAGCCCGGCTCGGCCACCCCGGGCACCCGCCCGCCGCCTCCCCACTCACCTCGCACGCACAGCAGCGACATGGCGGCGGCCCCCCTCCGCCGCCGCGCCTCAGCTGCGGCCCCGCCAGCCGCCCCCGGCTCTCCTCATGCCGCCCCGCAGCCGGAGGTCGGCCGGGCGACGAGGAGGAGGACGACGAGGAGGAGGAGGAACGGGGGAGGAGCGCAGGAGGAGCCGGGCCGCCGAGCCCCGCGGAGGGGGAGGCAGCGGCCGGGGCGGGGAGGGCAGGGCTGGAGCTGCCCGCAGCCATCCCGAGATGGCCGACAGGGGGCGCCGCCTCGGGCAGCACCTCAGGGCAGGGAGGGCCGAGCCTCCTCCTCACGGTGCTTTGCCTCTGTTTTTCCTTTTTTTTTTCTTTTTTTTTTTTCTTTTTTTTTTTTTTCTTTTTCAGATTGTTTTACTCCTGCGCTTCTATGAGCCTAGTTCTCGTAGTTTTATGTGATGGCCTCTAAGTCTTTTAGTGCTGCTTCATCCCACAACCCTCACACTTCATCCCAAAGTGTTAATAACCCTCATTCTGCAGTATACTTTTGGTTACAGACAACGAGGAACAAATCCTTTCTGACGTTGAAACTCAAAAGCAAAGTGTCATATAATGTGATTTCTATGCCATTAATGCTTAGAATAACCCCAAAGTCTGCAGAGGGCACAGGACAAGTCTCTTGGCTGGGTCTTTCAAAGAACCTTAACAAAATTCAGTCCTAGACAGGAGAGAACGAGTTACGTCCTGTGCAGGAGTGTGTTCTACTGCCTTTGTGTTTGCTGCACAGAAGTGTATCAGTGGTGGAGATGTGGCAAAAACACATACAGCTTCTCTGAGATAGCAAGGGGGACCCCTTCAACTTTGTTCCTGCAAACAATCAGGAAGATTGTGAGCTGCTGACAGAGATGGTCTCAGAGCACTGGGAACATTTCCTCCCCCAGCAGTGGAAGCAGCCATCGTCAGCAAGGAAACTGCAAGGGCCAGCAGCAAGGCAGGTGGTGAAGGGATCTCCTCCTGCTGTCCCAAACTGGCCTCAGTGCTGCTGAGATGTTCCACAGAAGCTCTGGTTTGCTTATTTACATGTTATTTAAGTCTGGTGGTACCAGCATCTGTGTTTTGGCTGCATATCTTCAAAGTCTGCTTAGTTGCAAGCTGAGCACAACACTGGCTTCCCAGTTATCTCCAGGGGACGTCTGAGTTCCTGCATGTCTGAGAATAGGATGCCAGAGCCTCAGCCTTTCCATATCTCCAGTACTCCTCAGCTTTCAGTGGAGTCTCAGAACTTTTTGCCAGTGAAAGGTCAGCTTGGGGGTCTCCAAGCTGTTCAGACAAATCTCCTTGTCCTTCTTCCTTTGCAGTCTTGTTGCAAAAGCTTTAGCTGCACTGGAGCTAACCTGTGCACTAGCCATGTGAGAATTTCTTCACAGATAGGGTGGTCAAGCATTGCCCAGGGAAGTGCTGGAGTCCCTCTTCCTGGAGGTATTTAAGAGACGTGTGGACATGGCACTAAGGGATGTGGTTTACGCGGTGGGTCAGGCTGATGGCTGGACTTGATGATCTTGAAGGTCTTTTCCAACCTAGATGACTCTGATTCTATCATTCTAAATCCATCATGACTGTTCTCCTTTTGCTGCTCCCCATTCCTCTGCCCGTCCTAACTTAAAGATTGAAATCTTTGGAACATGATTGTCACCTACAGCATCACACAGAACCTGATACAACAAGTCCTCATCTTCCCTACAGCTTGCAAATGCTACCATAGTACAGAAATTACCTCATCAAAAGCAGATGATGTCACACTTTTTAAAATCATAATAACATGTTATTAGTAAGCATGACAATCAAGTAAGCATCTTGTAGCTAGGAGCTTTGCTGGGCGAGATGTCATTACCAGCAATGACTATGAACACTGGAATTATCAAAGGTGTTACGAATTCCCTGTGGTTCTGATAGAAGTGTTTTGACAGTCTTTACCTGATCCAAAAAGATTGTTTGTGTAAGTACTTCAGCCAGATCCTAACTCCCAAATACAGTGGTTCCTTGTGTGTCTGTCCATCCTCCCCCACCTTTCCACTTCAGATAGGCTGGAAGAGGGACCATGCTACTGCAGAGAAACTATTGCAGGGTAGAATTACCCTCCACTAAATTAAAGTTGTTGATGAAGTGACGGTCTCCAAATGCATCTTTTTCTGTTATTTTTTCTAGCTCTTCCCCTGGACATTGTTGTCCTTAGTACAGAAATAGTTTAGTATTAAAATTCCCATGGAATATAAGGAGGGGAGGGGAAAATAAATAAATAAATAAATAAACACGACAAAACTTCCTGTACTGTCCTCAGCCTCTTAGACATGGAAGATCTTTCCAGGTCTGTTTCTATAAATCCACAAAAGGGAATAAAAAGTTCACAAATAATTATAAGCAAAGCCCTAAATTCTATTGCAGACTAGATCTAAATTCTGCAGCTCACAGTGTGGTCTACTAGCACAGGCAGTACACTTTGTCAGCCCTGTGGTTTTATTTTAATGGAGAATTTTACTGATACAAAGAGGGGAAATACGATGCAGCAAGCACACTGACACTTGAAACTATTCATCGTTCTGAACTTAGATTGAGGTACTCTGCAAATTCAGAAACGAGTCATTGCTGGCAACTCTACACCAGGATGCCTCATTTTCATTCTCTGCAGAACAAGAGTTAATTTTCTCTGGCTACTCAAGCTCCAGCCATTGGTTCAGGATCACCTGCTGTTCAATAGGAAGGTTATAAATGGGTGGTCCCTGGCTTACTGCAGCTTGCCAGCTGTTTTATGCGTGCCTATTTGTTATAGTTTCTCTGTTGAAAGAGCAATCCCATAGATGTATTTGCACACTGAGTAAAGTGTGTTTTCCTCTGCTTTTCTTGCTCTTATGCCTATTTTGAATTTAGTATTTCTACTGCTTTAGAATGGATCAAACTGAAACCTGGTGTGTAGCAAACCCACAGGGGCTTTATTTTAAATCAAAAGATTTAGATCCGTTAAATGATTTTTCTGTTATGCAACTGACAAAAAATAAAAATAAAAAATAAAAATCATCTCAGACCAGGTTTTTGAGGCTAAGCTCTAAAGATAAGGAAATAAAAATGCTTTTAATTTACCCCATGACATTTGGCAGGAACCGAGTGCTGAATATAGACTAAGCAGTGGATTGATATTCCAGTATTGGGAAACACCACACAAATTTGACTGTAAAAACAACAAGCTACTGAAGTGGTTTTCACTGTTTTTT